>NC_067472.1:80521980-80784480 GCF_947179515.1 Apodemus sylvaticus | reverse complement strand
ACTCACATATATCAGGCTGCCTGCCCACATGTGTTGGGGTATCCACCCATGCCTATTAAGATACCTACCTATAGATGTTGAGCTACCAACTCAGGTAGACTGGGGTAGCCTTTCACATCAGTTCGGACAACCACCCATGTCTATTGAGGTACCCACACACATTGTTCTAGTTTGCTTTCTGTTGCTTTGATACAACACTAACCAAAACCTGCCTATGGAGGAAAGGGTTAGATTTGTCTTACAAGTTACAGCCCATCAAGGAGGGAAGCTAAGATAGGAACTTAAGGCAGGAACCCAGAGCAGGAACATGACAAGCCATGGAGGAATGCTGCTTACTGATTTGCTTACTCTGGCTTGCTCAGCTTGCTTTCTTACATAGACTAGGCAAGGCCCGCCTGTCTAGGCATGGTAACAACCACAGTGGGCTGAGTCCATCAATTATCAACTTAAAAATATCTCACAAACATGGCCACAGGGCAATCAGTTCTAAGCAGTTTCTCAGTTGAGCTTCTCTTCTCCTAATGACTCGGGGTTCTGTTAACTTGGTAGCTAAAACTATGATACACTTCTTGTAGGATACCAGTGCATCCACAACTACTGAAGCAAGTTTTCATTTCTATTGGAGTTCCCACTCATGTCTATTGATGTATCAGTCACATCTACCAGTGCACTCATGTCCACTTAGTTCCAAAACATAGCCTTTGCTCTGCTCCACCATGCTATGTTCTAGTGCTATGTAGACATCAGAGGACCCAACACCCAGGGAAAATGCTTTGACAATGGTTGGGAAATCTTCAATTCTCCTAGGGCTTGAATTAAGGGAAGCAGGCAAGTGCAGCAGAGGTGAGCTCCAGTTTGAAGAGGAGAGACTTAAATTGGCTCATGGTTTCAGTAGTTTAGGCTCATGGTTTCAGTAGTTTAGGCTCCTGGCTGGCTCTGCTGCATTAGACTGAGGCAGGACAGACTATCAGCGTAGAGGTAGTTTTTACCTTGTGGCAGTCAGGAAGTGGAGGGAGACAGGAAAGAATAAGAAACTCTGTTCAAAGTTGTACCCTCAGGAACTTCTTTCCTTCAGTCTCCATTTACTAATATCTAACTCAGCTATAAATTCATCAGTACGTGTCTCATTAATGAAATAAGTAAAATAAAATACAATTGGCTGTCAACAGCACTCCCAGCTAGACACCAAGCTATTTTACCATGCACAAGTATTTTTGAAAGAGATTAAACATCTAATATTTAACTTGAGGCCTACTGGCAAATCACATGCCACATACGAAGGGGGTAGTTGTCATTATCTGTCATGAAGAAGTGGGGACCTAGCTTTGCCTGGTTTAAATGAAGATTCTTCCACGTGGCTAAATAGGGAATTAATTGGAGAAAACTTTCAGAGTGATTGATTCTTTTGACAGGAGGCCCAGGAAGGGGCAACTATGAGCTGTGGAGTTCCAGGGGTGACCCCTAGAGAAGGGGACGCAGCCTGAGTGAGCAGGTCCTGGGCCTACAGTGGTTGCAGGCATGCACATCGTAGGACAGTCCTCTCACCATGCACCTTGATATGTACATATGCTTTCCTGAAAGTAGCTTTGCTTTTTACCAGCCATGGAACTACAAGGTGAGTCTCTGCATGTAAGGCTTTTAGAGCAAGAATCTTGCAGTGTGCATCTCGCTCAGATCTTTGGGAAATTGCCCTGTCCACGGAGTTGATTGTGACTCTAATCTCATTTTTTTCTCTGAGAGATTCTATGTAGGGTAGAGATGTGTCTACTATCACAGGCACATGTGACTTGACATCATAATATCTCAGTCCCCAGTGAGTGTCTTGACAATGGGAATGGAAAGTTACTCCAGAAGGTGAAGAGTCCCAGTTCCATCAAGACTATACCTTCTAAAGATGTTACCACCTCCCAGTAAGGACTAAACCCTCAACACATGAACTTTGATGAGGCATTTAAGATCCAGAAACTGCTGGATATTTCTTCCTTATCCAGTATATACTAAATATGAGGGGAGGGATTTGATTATGAACAAATATCTGAAATTGTTGGAAATCACCAGAGCCAGAGTCATAAATGAAGTATGCTCAGTAGAAAGGTAACATTGTGGGAAGATGACAGGCTCTGCTTTTGTCTCATAGCGACCATTACAAATCTAGAAAACAGCAGAGTGTAGGACCTGTTCCAGCCCAGGCACAATTCTTGAAAACAAAAATTAGCAAGACTGTGTGAGTGAGGTCAGGTGGAGAGAAGGGAGCAGCAGACCATTGGAGATGGGCAAAGCTCAACCACTCAACCACGCTGAGACACAGACAAATGGAAGGAAGCTCTATCATTATTTCCAAGATTCTAAGAATATATAATGCTAAGATCCCATGATTCTGGGTATCTGTGATTCAATACTATTATTAAGATTCTCTGAATCTTATTTTCTAATAGTTGATGAGTTCACCCTTCCAAGTCTCTCAGCGTCAGACACATGGAGTCTACCTGTGCTTGGCCATCCTTCAGCTAGCATGGGCAGGGTTGAAAAGAAGCATTTGGAACAAAAGGCCACATGCATTTGCTCTGCAATCTGACTTCCAATTAGACCAGTGTTCACTGCTCTGGCGAAAGAGACAAAAGAAAATGCAGACAAGGCCCCTGCTTCTGCTAATGAGTCATTTCCATGGGCAGAGTGAATGCCAAGCCCTGTTCAGCAGCCAGGCCAACATCAGCACTGGGTGAACACGGAGACTAATTTATGTGAAATAAAAACACATTTTTACATGGTGCCCTGACACCACGACAGGCGTTTCCTCCCCACAAAACAAGCCCAATTATCATGCTATGCTCTGTGGCCTTTGCTGTTCAATGAAAGAGTTGCAAAGTCTCTTAACTCTTCAGGCCACGGAGAGCAGGAGACAAAGAAAAGTGGTGTGCAGGCATCATGGGAAAGCAGGAAGTGAGCTGTGTTGCCCAATGCTAAGAACACAGGCACCAGATCCCAGGCGGCTGCTCATCCATTTGGCGCTTCAGACACCCTTCCAATTAAAGGGGGCTCGGCATCACCTACATGCTCCATCAGATGGGTTACTTAAAGGAGACATTCTTAGAAGTGAGGCTGGCATGCAATACACAGTCAATAAAGTATAAGAGTATTAGCTGAATTATTTATAAGGAATTTATCAGGTCAGAAGATGACTGAGCAGGTAAAGTTTGCTGGACAACACAGACCTGAGATCCCCAGAACCCACCAAAATGCTGGGTGTACATGGCAGTCTGCCTGTAATCCTAGCATTCAGCGGGCAGAATCAGGGGATTCCCAGAACAAGCTGGCCATCTAGACTAGTTTTATCAGCAAGTTCTATGTCCGGTTGAAAGACTTTGTGTCAACAAATAAGATCAAGAGTGATCAGTGGATATTTGTTAGCCTTGGGCCTTCACATGATGCATTCACATACACACATTCACACATACAACACATGCAGATACATGTCAAGGAGGGGAAGGAGGAGGAGGAGGAAAAAGAGAAGGATGAAGAGGGAAAGAAGAAAGGAGAGAGGGGCAGATGGAAGGAAGGAAGGAAAGAATGAAGGAAGGAAGGAGGGAGGGAAGGAATGAAAGGAAGGAAGGAAAGAAGGAAAGAGGGAGGGAGGGAAGGAAAGAAAGAGGGAGGGAGGGAGGGAATGAATAAAAGAATGCTGTCCAAGCAAACAATGGTTGAGAGTTCTCTATTAAATGATCCAAAGTAGAAAATGGGTTAAATAGATAGACTAGCAGAGCTGTGCCTGGGGAGATGGCTCAGTGAAGTGCTTGCCACACAAGCATGGGGACCTGAGTTCAAACTCTAGCACTCACACAATAGCCAGTTATGGCAGCGCACTCTTGTAAAGCTAGAGCTAAGAAGGAGATAGATGGGTCCTGTAGCTCACTGGTCACCACTGTAGACGAACCAATGGACTCCAAATTCAGTGAGAGACCCTGTTTCAGAAGGCTGGAAAGTGAGAGGACATGAGTTCAGATCTCCAGAACTGATTTAAAATCAGACACAGTAGTGACAGTCTATAATCCCAGTGTTCATACCACAAGAGCATCAAGATTCAGGATGGAGACAAGGAAATCCCTGGAAGTTCACAGATCAGATAGCGTTTGTAGGATTATTCACAGTGCTAAACAATAAGATTGTGTGCTAAACAAGGCAGAAGGTAAGAACCAACAACCCAAGTTGTCCTTTGACCTACACATCCACATACATCACACACACACACACACACACACACACAGAGAGAGAGAGAGAGAGAGAGAGAGAGAGAGAGAGAGAGAGAGAGAGAGATTTTTAAATGAAAGTAATTGAGATACAAGACATCAAACTGGTTCCTGCATACATACTTAGACAAACGGACATTATACAAAGATGTATGCACACCAAATGCATGACTAAAAATGTAGAAGTTTGTTGTTCTCATGTGTGGAGGGTAAAGTGACGGGTAAACAAGGGCAGAGCATGTTAAGAAATAAAAGGTCAGTTGCTACAGAGGGCATGTTCCATGTGACCGGGAGTGCTGAGAAAGAGAGCAGGACATGAAACAGAAACACGGACTGTGGGAACCTTGGTCCCTTCAGACAGTAAGTCAGTGGTTTTCTTACACTTCTGGGGTCTGCATGTTTCAGGCCTGGGAGCAGTGTTATGAGGTTTCAATGATAATTTCTCCTCACTTATATGGATGGCAGATGAGAAAGTTCCCAGGAGACCCTTTTATAAGAACACCTATCCTACTCACGAAGGCTCCCTTTTTGTGACCTGAATTGCCCCCAAAGGCTCCTTTACTAATACTATGACCCTGAGTATTAGTGCTAGCAGAGACATAGATATTCCAATATTTAGATACACTGAAAAGAAATTCATCAAAGCTATTATTGAAAGAATACAAGGTAATACCTATGCCTTTTATCCCAAGTGTCAGAAACAGAACCTGACCAAAAAAAAAAAAAAAAAAAAAAAAAACCCTTGGTCATGTACAGAGGCTGTGTATCTAGAAACCACTGTGCCTAAACCAGCTTCAGACCAGTTCAGTTTAGACCAGTTCAGTTTAGATCTGACTGGATTAGCTTTCCACAGCCTGGCTGGATTCAGATGCCTAAGCAATTAGTGCTTCTGGCAGGTAACAAAGGCTGAGCACAGAGAGTCCAGGTTTGCATCTAAGCCCCCTGGGAAATAAGCCTTTCCAGCTTGGTCCGTCTTGACTGGCGTGAGATAACCGTACATCTCTAAGTCAACCTCAGTGTCAGGGTCAATGTCTAATCTGTTTGATCAGGCCTGGTTGTGTCTATTATTGGAGACTCTGGGGAGCCAGGGAGGGCTAGCCAGACAGCATGGCGGTGGGAAGGGAGCACTCTTTTGATTTTGTTTTTCTGATTTAATAGTCTTCTGGTGGTGAGGATATGTGTATCATTTTACTGCGGTAAGATAGATTCTAAGCAGACAAACAATTATACTTGTGCAAGCTGTGCATGTTCCAAAATCAAGCCCGAACTAGAGACTCTTCAAAAGATGAGCTTTCATTGGGAAGTGGAAGATCTTAAAACCTGATATGTGTGTGTGTGTGTGTGTGTGTGTGTGTGTGTGTGTATGCACAGGCTAAGATAGCTGCTGATTTACCCAGAGAGCAAAGCAAGGCTTGAGTTCCTTAGAAAAGAGAAATCTATAAAAATTATGAAAGCAAGCTCACTGGCGCTTCCCAGCGCTGGAGGGAGCTGCTCAGTTCTGCTTGGTGAGCCCCACTTACTATGTAAAGCTGGTCTTCTGGTGTTATTGGCATTTCAGCTGACAACTGCTCCGAAGGTCTGCTTGTTAAAGAGGAGGCATGCTGGTCTCTTAGGTTAGCATGGTAAGAAGGATCCTGGCATATCTGCCTGTGACCTCTTTTGCTTCTGGTGGTCTCTTAGCTCCAGTTTAGATGGATAGAGCAAGCCTTTACTTTGTGCCTCATTCCTCAAGGTCTCTGACTGAAAGCTTTACATACTTAGCATCCTGAAGTCCTCTTATTGTCCCCTTAGCTAGGACAGGCATGTTCCAGTAGGTTAATGCCACCTTGGAGAGAAAGTGTATGAGCCAGTGTCAAGGGCCTGCCACATGTAGGGAATGGAGAATCCAAAGAAAACACAAAGCGATATGTTACAAGCTCCACCATTAAGATCTGCTCCATTACACTTCAGGAGTGAGCCACCTAAGGCGGTGTGGGGAGGCTGCCTTGTGGGGAAGGTTATTCAGACAAGAGTAGGAACTAAGCACTATAAGGTAAAAAGTACTCAACAAATGCTCTAGAAAAATGGTTAGATAATTGCTCTGAAGCATGAACCCAGCTCTGAGGGTAATGGTTTTTTTGTTTTGTTTTGTTTTGGTTTTGGTTTTGGTTTTTTTTTTGATATATTTTTTATTTACATTTCAAATGATTTCCCCTTTTCTAGCCCCCCACTCCCCGAAAGTCCCGTAAGCCCCCTTCTCTCCCCCTGTCCTCCCACCCACCCCTTCCCACTTCCCTGTTCTGGTTTTGCCGAATACTGCTTCACTGAGTCTTTCCAGAACCAGGGGCCACTCCTCCTTTCTTCTTGTACCTCATTTGATGTGTAGATTATGTTTTGGGTATTCCAGTTTTCTAGGTTAATATCCACTTATTAGTGAGTGCATACCATGATTCACCTTTTGAGTCTGGGTTACCTCACTTAGTATGATGTTCTCTAGCTCCATCCATTTGCCTAAGAATTTCATGAATTCATTGTTTCTAATGGCTGAATAGTACTCCATTGTGTAGATATACCACATTTTTTGCATCCACTCTTCTGTTGAGGGATACCTGGGTTCTTTCCAGCATCTGGCAATTATAAATAGGGCTGCTATGAACATAGTAGAGCATGTACCCTTATTACATGGTGGGGAATCCTCTGGGTATATGCCCAGGAGTGGTATAGCAGGATCTTCTGGAAGTGAGGTGCCCAGTTTTCGGAGGAACCACCAGACTGATTTCCAGAGTGGTTGTACCAATTTGCAACCCCACCAGCAGTGGAGGAGTGTTCCTCTTTCTCCACACCCCCTCCAACACCTGCTGTCTCCTGAATTTTTAATCTTAGCCATTCTGACTGGTGTGAGGTGAAATCTCAGGGTTGTTTTGATTTGCATCTCCCTAATGACTAATGAAGTTGAGCATTTTTTAAGATGCTTCTCCGCCATCCAAAGTTCTTCAGTGAAGCTAATAGAAAAGAAACTGGGGAAGACCCTTGAGGACATCGGTACAGGGAGAAAGTTTCTAAACAGAACACCAATAGCGTATGCTCTAAGAGCAAGAATTGACAAATGGGACCTCATAAAATTACAAAGTTTCTGTAAGGCAAAGGACACCATCAAGAGGACAAATCGGCAACCAACAAATTGGGAAAAGATTTTCACCAATCCTACATCAGATAGAGGGCTAATATCGAATCTATATAAAGAACTCAAGAAGTTAGACTCCAGAAAACCAAACAACCCTATTTAAATATGGGGTACAGAGTTAAACAAAGAGGGTAATGTTTTAATACTATAAGTAGGCGTTTGATTTTGAAGATTATATAGGTTTGTATGGAAAAATATTTTGAGTGAGGATGATACATATGCAATATCCACGATCACTCAGCTTCCTGCAGGCATAGCTAATCCCTTACCTACCCAGTACAACCCTCTTCTCCACTGATGGTGGATGTTTCTATCTCTTGGTCTTAGTAAGAATTTTTTGGTTGGTCTTCCTGGATTGGAGCAGGCAGTCTATTTTTTTTCTGTCCTATATGCCATGCATCAGATCTCCTTCAACCAGAGAAGATGGATGGGAGACAATGACCTCTTATCCCACACTGAAAATGGGGGGAACATCTCCCAACATCACAGGGCCAGGGTTAGAATGCAAGCCGAGCATGCTCTCTTCTAGCACTGAGGGCTGGAGACAGAATTCTGTGTTCAAACCTCGCTACAGCATCTTGCCACCTTGACACATTGTGACAGTCACCTTTCTCATGTGTGTGACAAAAGTGACTTAAAGAAGAGTTTATCTTGACACACAGTTTGAGGGCACAGTTCATCATTGTAGGAAGGCTGTGGTGAAAGGAGCGTGAAGCAGCGGGCCATGTTGCATCTATGTCAGGAAGCAGAGAGAGGAACTCTGGTTCTCAGCTTGTTTTCTGATCTTTACTCAGTCCTGGACCCCACCCCACTGGAACATGCTGCCAACATTTGAAGTGGGTTTTCCACCTGGAAAGGCTCTCATAGACACACCCAGAGATACATTTCTACAGGGATTCTAAATCCCATTGAGAGGACAAATCAAGATCAACCATCACATAGATCTCAAACATTCTACAAAGGCCAGTGGAGTACAGGTTCAGTACCCAACTCATAGCAGTGTTTGGAGCTTATAGACCTTTAAGAAGTGGGGCTTGGTGTGAGGAAGTTAGATCACTGGTCATGCTCTTTAAGGCATTTCAGAATTATGGCCCCTTTCTCTCTATCTTTTTGCTTCCTGGTGCTGTGGGGTAATATGTGTCTCCTAGATAGAAAGCTTATGTATTTGAAATGTATCCATCTCATCTTGTTTTAGTTTCTAAATCCTCTGACAAGATTCGCACCAGGATGTGCTGCACAAACACAGGCCAACGCAACAGAGCCGGGCACTCACAGATTGAAACTCTAAAACAGTGCTCCAGAATAAATCTTCCTGCTTTGTAAGTTATTTATCCCAAGTATTTTGATACAGCACTAAATAAAACAGGTATGGAATGACTCTCTTGCTTCAGATCCTTATGTCATCTCTATGTATGGGTTCCTTTATCTATAAGGTAGACCCCCCCTCACCCCACCTGCAGATCACTGTGAGGCTTGGAGATTAGTGCACACAGAGCATTCCGTGCTCACAAGCTTCAAGCTCTCTTTGTAGCCACTGTAAACACACCTCCCTGCTGTTTCCAAGATCCCAGGTTCTTATAACTGGGAGGGGAGTTGTGTATGTCATTAATGCATATTTATGTGTTTTAATTTAGTTAAGTGAGATAATTAAGATAGCAGAGCGGGTTTGTGACAACCACATGTAAAACTGTCTCCCTGCAGATTCCTCCAGCTAAATAGAGAATAGACCAGTGAATTTCTCAAAGTAACTCAATAAAGTCTCTTCCGGTAGGGAAATGAGGATCCTAGTTAAATACAGCAAAACAAGAATTGATCGAATGAGAAGGGGCTATATTATAGCTTGGTATTCTTGTGAGACTCCCAACAGGGGGAGCTGGTTTTGTCTCTGAATCCTTTGGCTGCTTTTGAGACGCTTTCTCCTTACTGGGTGTCTTGTCCAGCCTTGATAAGAGAGCTCATGCCTGGTCTTATTGCAACTTGATAAGGCATGTTCAGTAGATATCCCTGGGAGGCTTACTCTTTTCTGATGGGAATCAGAGGGGTGGATCTGAGGGAGAGAAAGGAGGTTGGGGTGGGGATTGGGAGGAGTTAAGGGAATGAAATGTATGAGAGAGGAATTTTTTATAAAAAGATGAAATGAATCAATTTCAAATACATTAGTTTTTTTAATCCAGGTCAACTCCTTAATAGTAAATATAAAACAAGCTTTTAGAAATCTGGAATTAATTTAGCTGAAAACAATTATGCTAACGTCTATTCTAAAATGATTATCAATGTTGGTAATGATATTACCAAAAACTAAGGTATAAATAGTCTACCTGATTTAGCACTATATCATTTCGCAAAGAATTGTGAAATAATTCTGAGTTAATTTTATTTATATCAAAAGTGGGTGACTATGTTGAAGGCATTAGAATTGGGCCTTACCAAAACAGTGAGGATGTTCAAGCCCAGCTGAAGTATCCCAGGTCTCCCTCTGGTAACATCACATATCTTAGTTCTAGAATGGGTTCTGGATTATGTTATGTGTTTTTTACAGTGGGCGCTCATACTTTTGAGCCTGATGTATTCACCAGAAACCTCCTTACTTTGGTGGTCTCACACTCCCATACAGAGGCTTTGTTCCTCTACACACATTGAGAAAGCTCTTTCCTCCCAGATGTCAGTATTCCCAGAAGAGCTCCAATGGTCACAGGAGCTCTGAAAGTTACAATAAGCCTGGATGTGTCACCTTGAAATCTCAGGATCTCACAGAAATCACAGAAGACTGGTCATCAACCTCCAGTCTAGGAGTGCCCACAGAACACATGCAATCATACAAGGCAGCTATAGATGTTCTGCTATGGTGAGAGACCCTTCTCCCAACCTGGCTGCACACAATATGCGAGCTACAAAGATAAAGTTGGATCCGTGTAACACAGCAGAGTCTGTTAGTCCCAATAGCTGATTTGAACACCTCAGTTAGTAAGGCCTTTGAAAGGAGAACTCTGTGGAAATCTACAACCACAACTAGAGCCACCCAGGACTGTACAACTCAAATCTTCTTCCCCACGTATCAACTCTGAGGCTTACCTTGTTTTATACCCGAGTAAATGGAGACTGCTGAGTGGATCAAACTCTTTTCTAAGGACACACAGCTGGTCAGAACCAGCCAGATGCCTGAAAGCCACTGTCTCAATTAACCACAAATGTTGACTATTGTAATGTTCTTTCTGTAATGTTATTTCTAGACAAATGATTCTCTTTTTTATTGATATATTTTTTATTTACATTTCAAATGATTCTCTTGATAAGTCAGTTCTCAAACTTATCAAGACTTATCCCACAGTGCAGACAGATCGATGTCCTACAAAGCAGAACACATCTCCAGTTTCTTTTGTCTCATATGGTTTGAATCCTCACTGCTGTCTACCAAATTGGTTTGGAAGGGTACTAGTTAATTACAGCTCATGGCTAGGAGTTACATTACCTCAGTTCAAGTAGAAAGGACAGGAGTGTTTTCAGCCCTGAAACCCTGAGTTTCACAGAGTCTCTAAGCAACTAGATGCTTAAACAGGAGTGAGGAGCTGAGCACAGCCCCAAACAAATGGCCCTGGGCCTGAGGGCAGCCCATGGTCACTGTCTATCATCTACATAGAACATACATTTTCCTTGGAAATGACATTTTACCATCAGGAGAGTTAGAGCAGCAGCCACGTTCCTGGCTTCTGGCATAAGCAGATCTGTGAACTTGAGGGGAGTGAGCAGAGATGCAGTCAAAGCTGTCTGCTGAGATAGAGCCCACACCTCACATTGCCCACATGCAGTCCCCAGCCTCTCTCACCCCGTTCTCTCACAGCCTCTACCCCAGCTTATCAATCCCCTATTACCTACCTGAGGTCCATGGACAATGGATCCAGTCTTCTTGAATGCTAGAAGAAAGACAATGCTAGAAAGAAAAAGACAAATTCATTGTCCTCCCTCTGCCCCTAGAGGACTGTCATGAGGCCTCCAGGCATATTTGCCTATGTGCTACACGTATTTGAATTCAGGGTTCTTCTCACTGACCTACCTAGACCACTGTTTTAGTCCACAATAACAATGTCCTATAGCTTTCTTGCCTAATGTTTTTCATGGTCCCTCCAGGAATGGGTATTTCCTTCCAGGAATCTTAGAAGTTGAATACATGCCTAGAGGTGATGTTTGCTCAAACTGTGGAAGACTGGCTCTAAACAGGACAGATTATTTTATTGGCAGCAGCTCTGGAGAAGGGTGCCATTTGCTAATAGAGAAACAGGAATGAGCCTCTCTATCTCCTGCCTTTTCTTCCTCTCTCTTTCCTTCCCTCCCTTCCTCCCTCTATGCCTCCTTCCGTGTGTGTGTGTGTGTGTGTGTGTGTGTGTGTGTGTGTGTGTGTGTACTTGTACACATGCATACCTTCACATTAAGGTGATAATAAATGTAGCAAGGTTAGGGAGGATTGAATGAGCTAATTCACTTAATGCTTTCCCAGCGGTGCCCAATAAATGTGAGCCATTATTTCGCATCAAAGCACTTGGGTATTTTGTCAGTCGAGCTGGACATAAGTATAGTGCTATGGGGTTTCCTGGTCATGAGAGGGTCTGTCAAAGACTGTCACCAGCTCAGACTGCTGCTGAAGGGGAATGGCTTCAGCATTTCAAGCCTACCCCCTTATGTTCATCATTCCCCAGGGATCTCTTGTAACCATGACAACCGTTTACAGGTTGCCAGGTTCAAAGTAATATGTTTCCAAGCAAGAAGTTTTGCTGACATCACCCTTCCTTATGAGAAGGGACTGAAGACCCTTGCCTATGCACTGCTCTTGGGACTGGTTTGAAGAGAAAATTCCTTCTTTTCAGATGTTTACATCAGGGAAAAAGAAGAGTGGGCCATGATATCCTAATCATCAGTGTCACAGCCTTGAACAACGTTTGGTAGGTACACTTACAAGGCAGCAAGTTGAAAGTGAGCTTGAGGGGACAGTGAAGAGCCACCGTGTGTATTTGTGTGTGTGTGTGTGTGTGTGTATGTGTGCACATGCATGTGCACGTGTGTATGCCAATGTGTGCAGATAGCATACAGACATGCATACAGAGACCAGGAGTCAACTTTAGGTGTCCTCCCCCATTGGCCCTGCAGCTCACTAATTGAGCAAGTCTAGTTTGCCAGGGAATATTAGCGCTTCTCTCATCTTTGCCTCCCAGTGCTATGGTCACAGGTGCACAATGTCACACCTGGTGTCTTAGGGTGCTATGGTCACAGGGGCACACTGTCACACATGGTATCTTAGGGTGCTATGGGCACAGGGGCACACTGTCACACCTGGTGTCTTAGGGTGCTATGGTCACAGGTTTACACCATCATACTTGGTGTCTTAATTTGCTGTGGCCATAAGTTATACTGTCACATGTGGTGTTTTAAGGTGCTGTGGTCATAGGTGTACAACACCACTCTTGTTATTTTAGGGTGCTAAGGATCCAGACTTAGGTCCTCAAACTTACATGCAAGTGAGTTACCAATTAGGCTGTATCTCCAGCTCAGAGGCACGTTTTCTTTAGCTATCTCCTGTGCAACTTTGAGCAGGTGACTTAACTTCCCTGTGTTTGGGTTTCTTGATCAGTAAAATACATATAACAAAATTCCCCTCATATATATATATATATATATATATATATATTCTATATTCTTTGTTTACATTCCAAATGCTAAGGTCTCTCCATGCTTCCAGTTTGTTCTCTCTGCTTTATACTCACATTTGAAGATGTAAGTTCTCAGCTTCTTGCTCCTACTACCATGCCTGCCCCTTCCTGCTATGCACCCCTGCCCTATAGACTCCTATCATGCTAGAACAAAGGTTCTCAATCTGTGGGTCAAGACCATTGGAAAACACATAGTTCCAATGGTCTGAGGAACTGAGACACCACTCAATAGCAAAATTATACCTATAAAGTAGCAACAAAAATAAATTTATGGTTGGAGGTTCCTAAGACCGTGAGAGATAAGTGTTTTCCAGTGGTTGCTATCCACAGGCTGAGAACTGCTGCTCTGGAACCCTAAGCCGATATAAACTCTCTTTCTCTGAATTTACCTTTAGCCATGGTCCTCTATCACAGCAACAGAATAAAGTTAACTAATATAATTCTCCTCCCTGGCACAGAAGATACCGTTTGAATGTCATGTTCTCTTCATATTTTTCAGCCTTGCCTGGGAGTCTATAGGGGCTCTGTGACTAATGAACTGCAGGTAGAAACTATATGTCCTTTCTGGCCTGTGCTTGACAACCCTCTTACTTCCACTGACAGGCTCTGTGTTCCAGGTAGCAGCTACATGACATTAAAAGCACGTGACCAGTCATGCTAGATCTGATTGCCCTTGGTGCATTAGGCCAGCAGAAGCTTTGGGCTTCCATTTTATTATGGTAAGACTAACCTAGCCTCAAAGCCAGCTCTCAGTCCAAGTCCAGTCCCTGACCCCAATAACCTCCACAAGAAGGTGCTGCCACACGGCCCACAACTTGAAGAGTGTCAGCTCCCATTTTGAATGACACTGGAGTTTCAATTCCTGATGGGCAGACTGCATAAACATTAATGTAGGGAACGGGAAAAGAGACAAAAGTCTTCACACCTCCTGACAAATCCTATACTGCCTCTAAAAGGCAGAAAAAGCCTGGCTCCTAATTAGGCATGTCTCCCTGTCCTTGGGCTTCACAAAAGGAGACCTGTCCAAACTGAATTCATCTCTGTCCAACGATTTCCTCTCGAGCAGAAACACCAGCATCACTTACATCCCGGGATGGATGTCGGTAAACCTTCACTCCAACAAAGACTCAGCCTGTCTTCTTCTAATTGTCCATTTATTTTGCTCCCAAACAATGTCAATATCCCAGATGCTGCGTTGTGGATGGAAGTCTGCTCCCTTGGGAAATGGTAAGGGGGAAGCAGCTGACTGTGGCATGAAGGTTTCCATGGTAATTATTCACTAACCACCACAAGGCTCTGCCCAGTGAAATCCCTCGTTAGCCGGCCACTATCTAATTAGACTAGGCCTTTAGCTCTTGCTTGGTCTCTGGAACATTCATCCTAGTGGGTGGGGAAATGGACAGCCATTGCTTTGTGTAGCCAAAGACGAGTCACTTTAACCCCAGGAAAAGGTACAAACATGACCAGAAATAATTTATCACACTGGCCTGTGGAAGCTAGATATTTGACAGCTCTTTTGCTGCATTGGACACACACTAAGATCAGTCAGTACCCACTAGACTGGATCGCAGGTGTGGCTCTCAGAAAGAAGGAAGTGCGCCAACCAATCTCAACAAGACCCAGAGAGTGGCATTGCTTATAGACAGGCAGAGAGCAAAGGCTTTGGATCCCTGTGTTAAGACAATATCCAGGGACTGGAGAGAGCTTTGGTTCCTGCTGGAAGTTTACAGCTTTGGGGCCTTGAATCCGTGCTCAGAAGGCCCCGTGCTTTGCTGAATGCTTTTCTGACATGTCCTTAAATGTTTAATGGCTTCCAACCAGATGACTCTCTTTTGCTCATTTTTTTTCACCCAGCCTCTCAAAGCTGTAGTTGGCTTGTGGTGCTGAAGTAAGGGAGTGTTGAAATAGGTACGCTGAGAGTGCACCGTGATATGGAGAAAGACTCTGTACATCGGCAATCTCACTTCTCTGAGTCAATGGTGCAGCCAGGACACTGTGGTGAACCCCAGCTGTGCACTGTGACGGAGAGCCTGGGCTCCACTGTGACACGCAGCCCAGATGCAGTTTTGCCTGTCATTCCTCTGTGGCCCTAGATAAAAAAAAAAAAAAAAAAAAAAAAAAAAAAAAAAAAAAAAAAAAAAAAAAAAAAAAGGCCACGGTCCTTCTGTAGCTGTAGATGAGCATGCTAGCAGTAGCTATTTCATAGTGTTACAATAAAGATGGGCAAATAATCATGACTTAATGTCTCCTACTGCCTGGTTGTCACCACTGACATTTCTGAGGCTCCCACATCCCTCTCTCTCACACAAGCAGTGTCCCAGAGGCCACCAGGGGGAAGCCAAAGCACACCCCTTTCTCCCAAATTCTTTTCTCATCCAAGCGTCTTTCTTATGCATGGTGTCCTCACCAGAATCATTGCTCTACCTTCAGATTTTCAGAGCCTGTTTTCTTACCGCTTTCCTACCACTCAAGGCTACTCAGTGAGCTGAATGCTGGCAGATCCCCGCTGGCCTTCCACAGCTTTCCAACCACTCCATGACTTACACGAGGTCTGCGACTGGGATTGTGGTGTCTGTGAGTCCCCAGAGTGTTAGGAGATAGGGCCTCTGAGAAAGAGCCTGAGATGTCTGTCATGGTAAATGGACTAGTGCTGTTCTCCTGCTGCTGGGCTGGTTATCCCACAAGATGCAGACAAAAGGATGAGTCTGACTCCTCCCTGTCTCACATACTTCCTCCTTCCCCTGTCTTCTCACCTGGCACTGACCTGCAGATACACTCTCTGGACCAGTGTGCACCCCTCAATTTATCATTACTTTATTGCTCCGACGGAGGGCAGAGGGGATCTGCCCTTTCCCTTTCTGCCATGGAAGGACACAGCCCGAAGAGTCTTGCCACGTATGATGTCCTTGACTTTGGGCTTTCTAACCTCCAGACCTAAAATATAAACCTCTCTTATTTATAATCGTCTTGTTATCAGGGAGTTTGTGACATTCTTATAAAAACAGACTAAGGCAAGCAGATAATATTCCTTCATTTCTGCCAGTCTCAGAGAAGTACTTTAGCATGTGTTAACTTTACAGGACTTGTTCCCTTCTCATAAATTCACTCAAATCCCCGTGGATATAGTTATCTCCAAGAAAACCAAACACCTGATTGGGCACTGGCTTGAGGGAAACTCTGGGCTCAAGACATCAGTGGGCAGAAGGAGCCGCTTGCTTTAAGTAGCTGTGAGCCTCATGGGAGGCTAATTGGCAAACAAAAGGAGAAGCGCAGCCTGGTCAAGTGTGACTTGTACAAGGCTCATCCTGCCAGGGAGGGGCAGCTTGCCCGGAGGCTGGGAAAACAAACTTTTCGGATGAGTACCTCACTCCCCGATCCTTAGGAAACAGCAGCTGCTGTGCTCGGGCACCTAAGACACAGCATCAGTGTCAAATGGAATCAGGTCCTGTCTTCCTCCTCCGCCATCATTAGCATCATTACCATGAGTGAGTGATGCCCTGAATGTGTAAATTGGGGCTGGACGTCACACCTGTCAAGCTTGGGGTAGCTTTTGAATAAAGGTCCATTTATAAAACAGGTGCTACAAGGGCCCAGTACTGATCACCCCTGTCCACACCCTCACCAAGGTACCAGCAGAGAGCCAAAGTTTGCAAGTCTGTTCTCCATCCTTCTATTGACTGGGATTCAAGGGCACCAGAGGGCAACACTACTCATCAGAACAATAAAGTAATGATAAATGGAACAGCGCACATTAAGGAAGCATGACTCTGGTCCAGAGAGCGCATCTGGAAGTCCATACCAGGTGAGGAGGCATGGGAGTTGTCGAGAATGACCCACCAGTGCATCTGTGGCTTCCTAAGACGGGGACGGAGAGGACGTAGCAAGGGAAAGTGAGTGAATAGTGGCAGGAAAATGAATCGGGAGTAGGGAGGAACTGCCTGCCATTAATCATCATGAAGAATAGGTCCCCGAGAGCTGCCTTGGACTCCACAGTGATTAATGACCTTTTTAATTTCTCTGCGCATCGTCCCAATTATGCAGGGCACTGAGGGACACCCCTCCTCCCCTGTGGAAGCATGGGCTATCTGTGCATTGGAAACCCAAGTCATCTTCCAGTAAGGTGGGTCCTAGGAATCAGGGCTTGGGACTTTGGGGGTGGGTGGGATCCCAGCAGCTGGCCGGATGCAAATGCCCATCACAGAAGGTAGGTGAGTCACATCCTGCTCCTCTCAAACCTGGCTGCAAGGAAACAACAGTTTCTTAACAATTTATCTTACGTTCTTTTTGGAGCCCCATTTTTCCGGAATGACAGGGTCTTAGCATGCTCCTGAGTTATGTCTGCATGTTCTTGGTGTCAAAGCCTGAACTGAGAATCTGGGGCAGTTCACTACATCAGATTCTTGTCTGGGAAAGTTAACTTCTGGGTCATCTACCAGGTGGACAAGCCCTAGGTTTTCAGTCCACTGAGGCTGATGCTGAGGGAACTCACCTACATCCTGTCCCCAATCTTTAAATGCTATTATCATGCTGGGGCCGTGAAGACCCTGAAAGGCTGGCTCTGGTCTTGACTATGAGATGCAGATCTTACCAAGATCCCTGTTCCAGCAGACCCGGGCGCTGCCTCAAATCTTCCTAATGATTTTGCAATGGCAACTCTCCTCTTTTGATCTAGTCCTGGGGAAGGCACAGTACATACTGATCATTCTCCCATGTCTCTCGGACCATGTTCCATACACACATATCTCCTAAGCTCCTACTCCTACTAAGATTTCAACTTTCCAAGCACAAAAGTTATCAAGTTATCTCTTCTCACTCACCTGAAGCTTAAGCTACACATTGAGAAGTTTCTCTCTCCTCTCTCTCCTCTCTCTCCTCTCTCTCCTCTCTCTCATCCCTCTCCTCTCACTCTTCCCTCTCTCCTCCTGTCCCCCTCTACCTTTCTCCTTCTCTTCCTCTCTCCATCTCTCCCTCTCCCTTTTATTCTCTCTTTCCCTCTGAGAGATGGCTCAGCGGTTAAGAACACTGACTGCTCTTTTAAAAGTCCCAAGTTCAGTTCCCAGCAACCACAGGATGACTCACAACCATCTGTAATGGGAACTGATGCCCTCTTCTTGTGTGTCTGAAGACAGCTACAGTGTACACATATGCATAAAATAAATTTAAAAACAAAACCAAAATCTTCTCTCCTCTCTCCTCTCTCTCTCTCTCTCTCTCTCTCTCTCTCTCTCTCTCTCTCTCTCTCTCTCTCTCTCTCAGAAGTCAGAGGAAAGAGAACTAAGAGAGAATCCATGGCCTGTATCTTTAAAATATTATCCTGCCAGGTTTACAAAAAGCTACTGAAAGGTTCAGAGAAGAAATGAGCATATCCTGTAGGAAGATCAATAAAATTGTTCATGCAGAGAGCCATATTTCTTCATTATTAAGCGTACAAGATATAGAGTCTGACAGCTCTCGGTTCAGTACCAGGTCTCTTGCTACTTCGATGTGACCTTGAGTCAGTAGCCTGGCCACCCCAGGTGTCCATGCGCTGGCCTGTAGAATAGGGAAAAGACACTTGTTTGTATTGCTGGAGATCAGCTGATTAGTGGTTGCCCAGAGTCCTGTATTACAACATGTGAAAAGAGGGTCAGAGAGGACTATGGTTCACTGAGAGAACTAGGGGGATACATGAGGGAGAGATAGAACTAACATTTGGAGGCATAAGTCATATGAGAACCACAAAGGCGGAAGACTCAACGGAAACCAGCAAGATGTACTACAAACAGAAGCTTCAAGGACTAATAAGAATGGCGGGTTGGTTCAACTTGTTGATCTATAGCTTCTGAAGTATAGGGGTGGGGTGGGGGCTGAGTAAGAAGCAACATACATGATCATGTGTAAAGAGAACAGATTCCCCATTAGTTAAGACATAGATTGTAATAAATACCCAAAACCCTTAGCAGAAACATATATCTTCATCACACAGATATATTTTTGGCTTGGGTTTGGTTTGGTTTATTTTTATGCATTTTTGTACTTTCAAGAGCAAATTAATACTCTAGGAGAATCTCATTGACTTAAACAGGAGTCTAGATTCTATTTTTAAATCAGTGTACTGAATCTTGACCTTTAGTCATTACACATAGGCCATTTTTCAGATTCCTCCTCTACAGCCACACACGATCCACTCAGCCCTATCACACCATGCTTAATGTTCATGAGTTTGTGTGCATTTCTTCTTTGCTATTTTCCTCATCGAGAAAATTTATTACTGTGTAGATTTCCTTACCAACATATATTTCTATTCTAACATCTTTCTTCCACACTCTGGCTTTTGTGTTTTATTTCTTTCCTTGATAGTATGAGATAGAGCAAAATAAAAAAAAACAAATTTACTAACTTATTAAAAGAGAATTGACTCTAAACCTCATTTATGACATCATGTAACAGACCAGAATTACTCATCCGCAAATTCTGAAACTATAAAGTTTTTGTATGTTGCAAATCCCAGATAGTGTTTACTAACATTTTGATGTCTTAAAAAATTATTTAAAATTATTTTCATGCAATATATTTTGCTCATATTCTTTCCACTCACCAAACTCCTTTTAGATCCTCCCCATCAACTTCATGTTCTTATCTATTTTTCTCTGTTAAAAAGACCAAATAAAACTAAAAGTCAAAACAGAAAAATAAACTAAAAATAAAAAGAAGAAAATCAGTAAGACAGAAAAAGAACACATATGAAGACCTTGGAATCCATTTGTTGTTGGCCCAACTACTCCAAGGGATGGGGTCTGCACATGTGGCTGGACTCTAGCTGATATATGCAGTGGTACTCCATTGGAGAAAACTGATTTTCCCTTTCCCTATAGGTATCAATGCAAACAGCTTCTTGGTTAAGGGGTGGGACTTTGTGTCCAAGCCCCTCCTCAGTGCTGGATTTTGTCTGGTTTGAAGTCATTAAGTTCTCGTGTGTGTTGCAAACTGAGTTTGCATCTTCTTCATCACTATTGTGCATCCACCACCTCTGGCTCTTAAACCCTTTCTGCCTCTTCTTCCATACAGATCACTGGGCCTGAAAAGGAGGGCTTTGATAAAGACATTCCATTTAGGACTAAGTGCTCCAATACCTTTGACTACATGCACCTTGTCCAATTGGGGGTCTCTGACTTAATCTCCATCTACTTCAACAAGCTTTTCTGATAAGGGCTGATTTATTGGTACAGCAATGTATCATTGCCATTTTATTGCTATGTATCTTTAGCAGAATAACAGTAGTAGACTTTCCCCTAGGTCCACAACCTATCTAGTCTCAGGTTCTTGGAAACGCCACTTGTGTTGTGTGTGGGTTCCAGGCCCTAAATTCAGGTCCAGGGTTTGTACTAGATAATACTGATGAACATCTTTCTCTGGAGGCATGTCTCCCCTGTTATAAAGGGCCACTATTTAGATTCCTTTCATGTCTATTTTAAGGAACTTCTACAGTAGTGAGTTTCTATAAAACCTTTATCACTTTAAATTTATTCTTCTCTGGTACAATACTACATCTTGACTGCAGTACCCTCCATATCTCCCAGTCTCATCCACCTTCTCCCCTTTCCCTCAGCTGTACTGCTTCCCCAGAAAGAACACCCTTCCCAGTGATATCAACTGAACATGACTTAGCAAGATTTAATAAGACTAAGCCCAAACCTTTACATCCAAGGCTAAACGAGGTATCCCAGTAGGGTCCCAATAGCAGGCAAAAGAGTCAGAGACTTCCCTGCTCCCTATGTTAGAAATCCCATAACTGAACAACCACAGCATATATGCAGAGGACCTAGCACTGACCCATGCAGGTTCCATGATCGCCACTTCAGTCTCCATTATCCCCTATGATCCCTGCTTAATTGATTCTATGGACCATTTTCTCCTGGTGTCCTCAACCCCTCTATCTCCTACAGTTCTTCCTCTCTATCTTTCACAGGGCTCCCTAAGCTCTGCATAATGTTTAGCTGTGGGTCTCTGCATCAGTTTCCATCAGCTGACAGAGGAAGCCTCTCTGATAACAATTAGACTAGACACCAATCTATGACTATAGCAGAATATCATTAGTAATCATTTCAATTCAAACTATGTTTGGTTCCCATTCCCCATCACTAATTAATCTCCTTATTATAATTCCCCTTTTATCTCTTTATGGTGTTATACTCTAGTTCTGCTTCCTTGAAAGATATCTTCCTCCTTACTTGGTTCCTCACTAGCTATGTGACCTTTATGATTATTTTGATTGGCATACACATATCAAAATCTTAAATGCTAACAACCACATGTAAAAGAAAAACTTTATTAGTTGTCTTTTAGGGTCTAGGTTACCTCACTTAGGCTCTATCCATTTACCTACAAATTTTGTAATTTCAATTTTCTTAACAGCAGAATAACATTTCATTGTTTATATGTGCTAAAGATTCATTATTCATTCATCAGTTGATCAATATATAGGCTATTTCTAAGTTCTGGCTATCATGAATAGAACAGCAATTAACACTGATGAGCAAGTATCTCTATAGTAAGATATAAAGTCCTACGGGTACCACCCAAGAATGGTATAGCTAGATCTTGAGGTAGAACAACTCCCAGTTTCCTGAGTAGCCTATAATTTCCATAAGAGTTGTACCAGTTTGCATTTTTACCAGTGATGGATGAGTGTTCCTCTTACCCTACATCCTCAGCAGCATTAGCCTTCATTTGTTTTTATTGATCTTGGCCATTCTAATTAGTATAAAATGAAATTTTAAGGTAGTTTTAATTTGCATCTTCATAAGAAGGCGTGGAATCAACAACACAGACTCCAGGAGTCAGGCAAGTGGCAAAAGCAGATTCATTTATTGCAGCAACTGGTAAACCTTCATACCACCACCACCACCACCACAACATTTCATTGGCTCTCAAGTAGCCAGATATGACAGTCTTTTTCTCAATGGCTCACTCTATTGCCTGACCCAACATCAATGCTCTCTAGCTATCCTGAAGCTCCTAGGTTGGTTAGGGAAGAAGTATTCAGTGGTACATATGCCAGCATTGCAGCTGGGCCTGATTGGCTAAGTTCCTCCTATATTTCCACCCTTTTGTTTTTATTGTTGATAGCCTAGTGGGAGTTGGTGTTCTTTGCTCCAGCCTCATTGACCCCACCTCAGGAGGCTTCCAGTATAGTGAACTGTACTTGTCTTAGGTTGACCCGCCAAACAGGTTCTTACCCGTCATTTACTACCAGCCCTCAAAGAGCAACTACCCTGAAGGGTGTATCGGTGTGTAGGGAGGGATCCTAAACAAAGGCCTTGAAAATTTCTGTGAGCCAAGCTCTAATCACCTCTCTGGGCAGACTGCAGTGTGGATGCTCAAGAACCACAAGTACTTGAAGCATAGATTTGTTGCTAGAGTGTTGCCAAGAGATGTGCTGTATAAGACACTTAAGCAATATAATTATCATTATTATAATGCCTCCCACTACAGTACAAGACACTATCCAGGAGGAGTCAAAAACCTTTTTTCTATCATTCCAAACCTTTAGCATGAATACCGTATCAAAAGCAAGAACTGGTTCCCTGGTCTCATTGACCTTGGATATACTTTCTCTGAGTAGGACCAAACAGTTTAAGAATTTGTTGGATCAGGTTTTCCAAATGTAATAAGCCAGTTGTTCATAGACCTGATAAATATTTTGTACTTAAGTATAAGGCAAATGACATAAAAATGGGGGTCACAGGCAAGTAGAGACATATCTCTAACAAGTGTCACTTCCTCAGCCAGAAAGTCTGAGGGGGAGGAGGCTTTATCCCTGTCCTCCTTTTCCATGGCTGGTTGGATGTCCTGTACTGGCATTCATCATGGTGTTGTGGAGTCCTGTAGAAAAACATATGTATATCCTTGTCCCTGTTATGAACGGGGTGGGTGACTGCCATTGTGATGTTAGGGGATCTCTCATTCCAATGGAAGAGGGGTATTCCTGGATAAGAAAACCCAATGTTTATAGGCAGCACTTACTCCCTGATTATCAAAGGTGAGGAAGTTAGGTGAAACAGGGCATCTACCAGGGCCAGGTATGTGTCACATTTGGACTCATGGGAGGTAAATTGAGTCAAAAACTCTTTAGAGTCTGATTGGACCTTTCTACTATCACCTCAGCTTGAGGGTTATAGGGAATCCCTAAAGTATGGTTAATCCTCCATGAGGCAGAAAACTCATTGAATTGTTGAGAGACATAAGCAGGGTCATTATCTGTCTTCAAAGCCAAAGGCATACCCATAGTCAACATAGCAAATTTCATATCCTTGATGTATAAAAGGCTTTTTGTCCCATCAAGGCCACAGCATATACAAAGGAGGAGCAAGTATCTACAATAACATGTGCATATCTAAGATTACCAAAAGAGGGATAATGAATCAAGTCCATCTGCCAAATAGCACTGGAGAGTAACTCTCTTGGTTGACACCTCCCTGTTGAAGGTCCCCAATGGCACAAAAGGGGTGCAAGTGGCATGAGATCTTGTAAGATGTTTGCATTGTGCCATAGATAATTCTGGAAAGAGCTTGTGTAAGTTTTGTGAGGAAAGGTGAAATTATTGATGTAATGCTTAACAACACCTGTTCCAAGAGCCCCTCATCAACAGTCATTGTCATTAATTCAGTCATCTCTGTCCATTAATTCAGTCATCTCTGTCCTTAGCCAAGATTCCTGGCAGCCTGGAGTGGGATCTGATGTAAGAAATGAACCATGGCTGTACCCTACTTTCAAGGGCTCCTTGAAGAGACTTCATAAAGATGTATATGCTACTATTATGATCTTTTTCTGTAGTAGACTGTTAGTGTTCAAACAGTCTGTACTGCATATTGTCTGTCTGAAACTATATTGACAGGCTTAGCCTGAAAGAGTTCAAAGATCCTCGGGATGCCCAAAAACTCCCCTAATTGGACTGATCCAGGATTCAGAAGAATGTGAACAGTGTTCTTTAAACCTGATCTCTGTAGTAAAATCCCCTATTTTTGTTTGTTAACATCCAAGAAGGCCATACTAGCCTTAGGGATCAGGCTAGAACTGGGTAGACCATAGGGCTTAATTTCAATAAGTAAATGGGGAAGGGCACTTACCTGGGGGTGAATGGTTATCAAGAGCACTCAGGAAGCCTGTCATCATTTCTTGAAAACTAAGGGAATCTTCCCATAGAGATTGAGAGTACTGGCAGAATTATCTTATCAGGTTCCTTATTATAGGTTTTTCTTGCTAAGCCTCTCACCTTAAAAGCAAGTTTAAAGGCTATTTCATATTTGGAGGTTATCTCCTATAGATCAGAGTGAGCTTGGTCTAGCCACATGAGGGGGTGACTTTGCCACAGGGCCCCTAGGACCCCCTCCATTGTTCACATAATTATTGCTAGCAAAGGCCTCAAAGGGTTATGTCTATTAAGGCTTGTGTCTGACAAGCAGGTCATAACATTCTTCCAGAGTTACTTAGCAACCTAGGTAAGGGTGATCATAGTAAAGGGGCTGCCATGGTCCTCCAATAGGGAGAAGAGATTCTCATCTCTTGGTTGGGGAAAAAGAAATGACTATAACCATTTAACAGTTCCACACAATTGTTGAAGTTTCACGAGGGAGTAGGTCTCTTTCCAAGAAATAGAGAAGGTCAGGGGTCTAATCTGCTTAGAAATAGAGAATCTCAGAAAGGTGTACAGGGAGAGACTGAATTTTTGGAGGGACAGCCCATGGATTAAGCTCGTCTAAGCCTTTTAGGAGCTGTGAGGTAGCTGCTTATAGAAGAGATGAGTCAGGATGTGCCAGCATAATGTTGTCCAGATAGTGGATGGTCACAATATCTTTAGGGACTGCCCATAGTGCCTCAGCCACATAAAACTGGCAGATGGGGGGGGACTATTTTCATTCACTATGGGAGGACTGTCCATTGGTATCTCTTAGCTTGTTTTTACATATTAGGTTCCCACACTGTAAAAGCAAAGCGCATCTGTCCTGTGGTGCCAGGGGGATTTGAAACAAACAGTCCTTTGTCTCCATCACTAATATGTGACAGGAGGATGGCAGGGCACTAGGATGAGGAAGTCCTCCCTGAGTAATCCCATTTATTCCCTTTGTTCACTGGTAGCTCTCAGATCTCATATGAGTCTATATTTTCCTGACTTCTTTTTTACAACAAAGATGGGGCATTATGTCTACTGGTTAAGGGTTCTAAGTGACTCAATTTAAGTTATTCCTCAACCACTTCTTCTTTGACTGCAGACAATTTTGGTTCATTGATTGACCACTGATTCACCCAGATATCTGGCATCTGACAGTCAGGCCAGCAGTATGGTGTCAGGTACCACGGTGGAAGGAGGCCCTGGGGAGGCAGCAGCCCTTGGAATTGGGGGTGATCCCTCAGGAGACCTGTTAGGCCCAGTCATGTCCCACAATGTCATCAAAGAAGGTTCAATTGTCCATTGTAAGAAGGACACCATTGTCCTCTAATATGTCTCTACCCTAAAGTGTGGAAGCCCTGGTTGTCATATAAATCCTTCAAACACACAGAACACAACATCATCCTAGTGGTTCACTGGCCTTTAACAACCAAGGCGGCAGGGCTGGATTTGAACTTCCAGTGAGGGAACATCAAGGCCTCATTTTCAGTGATAATGGTAAAATCCATACCCATATCTACAAACCCTTTTACAGGAATCCCATCTAGGTGTACAGTCATCATGGGTGAGTGTGGAAACACAAGGAGAGTCCAATGTACCCTTTTGGTGTTTAAATCATCCCGAGTTTATCAGAGTTCTGAGACCTGTAATCTTGTGCCTAGAGAAATCCTTTATTATAGTGAGGACACTGTGTTCCTGGCCTAGCATTAGGGCAGTCCTTGTCTCTTGCAGCTCCAGCACAAACAATCAGGAGGACATCCCTACTAGAATCTGTTGCTGAATCTTTGCCTGTCGGCCAACAGGGGCATCAAGAGAGTCAGTCAGAACTGTTACAGGGCCTGCCCCAGGGTCAAGGTCTCTGGTGGATACTTCACATTTAAGAAAGTCATCATTACAGACTGCCACCATGGCATTGTGGGTGAGGGCATTAAGACCCTCCCAGGTCAATTGTTTAACAAACATGTCTTGAGTGGGTCCTAAATTAACTCTTCTCTCCACCGCCTCAGTAACCCTTGTGAGAAAGTCAGTGAAGGACTTGCCTGATTGTTGTACGTGGTTATAGAAGTAAGCATAGGAATCTCTGGAAGTGCAGGCAT
This sequence comes from Apodemus sylvaticus, assembly GCF_947179515.1. Lineage (NCBI taxonomy): Eukaryota > Metazoa > Chordata > Mammalia > Rodentia > Muridae > Apodemus > Apodemus sylvaticus. Next base: position 80,758,129 of record NC_067472.1, on the reverse strand, counting down.
TAAGAGCCTTGAAAGACAGATTGGCCACCTGGTTGGCCAATAGGCATGTTGTCAGATAGTAGCTTGGGTAACTGGGTTAATGTATGTCCTGTGGCCAGTCAGCATGTTTAGGGTGATGTTAAGGTTATATTCAAGATTTAAGTATGCCTGACTCACAGCCAAGGCCTGATATGCTGACTGCCAGTTTAAAAACATGGCGGGTAGCGGGGCATGGTGGTGCACACCTGTAATCCCAGCACTTGGGAGGCAGAGGCAAGCAGTTTTCTGAGTTCAAGGCCATCCTGGTCTACAGAGTGAGTTCTAGGACAGCCAGGACTACACAGAGAAACCCTGTCTCAAAAAACCAAAAACAAACAAACAAACAAACAAACAAAATAACAACAAAAAACATGGCAGGCTCCAGGACCACTTTAAGAAGATTCTGCTAGTCATAATAGGTTTGTGAGTGCAAAGTAGGGAGAGTCTGGCCCCAATTCATTGGCAGCCTTTCTAATTAAAGTGACATTAGCCAGGGGCAGAGGGACCCAAGGGCAGTTGGCCTAATCAGGGTGGAGGTTAGAGGATAAGCCAGGTTGGGCTCTATGAGTCAAGGAAGGCAGCTGCACCTCAGGGGATTGTAGGAACAAAACTTCAGAAGTCTCTAAGTGTGGGAGAGGCTGGGCAGTAGTGTGCATGGCACAAAGTTCATGCCATGGGTACTGTGAGGGGGTATTGCTGCTGGTTCTAGGGTTGATCAGATATCTTTGACAGGTGAGGTAGTTTCACCTCACAGCTGCTGCCCTGTTCCTCCTCCACCTCCTCCTCCTCCTCCCCTTCCTCTTCCTCTTCCTCCCCTCCTCCCTCTTCTTCCTCCTCTTCCTCTTCCTCCCCTCCTCCCTCTTCTTCCTCCTCTTCCTCTTCCTCCCCTCCTCCCTCTTCTTCCTCCTCTTCCTCTTCTTCCCCTCCTCCTTCCCCTCCTCCTCCTTTTCCTCCTCTTCCTCCTCCTCCCCCTCCTCCTCTTCCTCCTCCTCCTCTTCCCCTCCCCTTTCCTTCTCCTCCTCCTCTTCTTCCTCCTCCTTCCCATCCCCCTCTCCTCCTCCTCCTCCTCCTCCTCCTCCTCCTCTTCCTCTTCCCCCTCCCCCTTCCCCTTCTCCTTCTCCTCCTTCCCCTCCTTCTCCTCCTTCTCCTCATCCTCTTCCTCATTAAAGGAGTCTACTGTGGCCAAGAGGGCTGGAGGGCAGTTATGGACAAGTTCACACTTGCCTGTTCCTAACAATGTTTGTTGTAGGAGGCATTAACTTCTTCTGATTTGGATTAGAACTAGAGACAGGGGGGAATGATCCTGAAATTCACCTGACATTCTCCTGCCAGAAACAAAACTCTCATCCATAGATCAGGTCCCCACATCTGCTCAAGGGAGATCCAAGAGGCTAAAACTGAGGCCTCAATCCAGAAGGTTTCCTGATCTGAGGACTTCACTTTAATGCCCCTCATTCCATGGCAAGGTTATACACAAGGATAAACTAACAAGAAAGGAGAAATCAAGGAAGGAAGGAAGTGTGTCAGACTCAAGTGTCTTGTGGTTAGTGGGAGACTTCTGTGGTTCCTTATGCCCACAAGATGTCTCTACTTGAAGGCAATTGGGGGGTGGAGGCAGTTCTTGACTGTCTCCTGGATGGTCAGTCTGTATGTGGAGACACTGGGCACACCCAAAGAAAAACAGAACATAGCTCCCTATCCAGACAAAAGACACAAAGGAATAAGAGGAAGGCCTTCACACTTGCTTATCATGGGGGCAAAACACTTAAAACATGAAGGGGCCAACTTACTGAAAAAATGCCAAAGGGGGCACTTGACTGTGCCATAGTGACGAAAAACGTCTCAGCTGGAGGAATTTTAAAGATGATAAAAGCAATAAAAAAAAAACCCAGACCCAAGCAAGCTCGTGTGTGTGTGTGTGTGTGTGTGTGTGTGTGTTCCCATATGAATTTGAGGATTCCTTTTTTTAATTTCTGTGAATTATGTTAGAATGTAGCCAAGGATTAGATTGAATTTGTAGACTGTTTTCAGCAGGATGACCATTATCTCAGAATTAATCCTACTGACCCATGAGTGTGGGAGATCTTTTCATCATCTAGTGTCTTCTTCAGTCTCTTCATTGTCCTAAAACCTTGATAATACAAGTCTTTCACTTGTTTGATTCGACTTTTCTCAAGATACTTTTGAGGCTGTTGAGAAAGGTGTTGCTTCCTTCAGCTCTTTCTCGGTGTGTTTGTCATTTGTAGATATTGACCTTTGCCTGTTACTTTTGTATCTTGATGGTTTTTTGTTGTTTTGTTGTTGTTGTTTTTTGTTTTTTGTTTATTTTACTTTTATGTTTCTTGGTTTTTGCTCAAATGCTTCTTTTTGCACTGTTATCATTTGGATTTTTAGAAAAGCTCTTTTACATGTTTTGTCTTCCTAAAGTCTGAGAATTGCACAATGTTATACTCCAGCAAGGGCTAGTCCAAATAAAAGGCTTCCAATGACCTGTCTTGTATGAGCAAGAGGGCAGAAGGTGAAATACACCGGAACCAAAAATCTTTATGTTAGTCATATAATTGCTGTTTGAGCTACAACAGGCATTTGCTTTCCTGGGGAACTTGGAGATATAGAAAACTTTTTTCATAGATGCATAGGTATAATCAGATCAATTTACAAGAACATTTCCCCAAGGGGCTACTAACAGGAATAGAAGCTGTGTCATCCATTCTAACGATCAGAGCCCTGAAATAAACCATACAGAACAGGGCATAACAGAAAGGTACTTTCAAACAAGAGGCCACACAGACTGTAAGCCTGGAATAGGAACAAAAAACAATGAAAAGAAAGAAAAAAGAAAGGAAGGAAGGAAGAAAGGATAGGGAGAGAGATGGAGGGAGGGAGAGATGGAGGGAGGAAGGAAGGAAGGAAAAGAGAAAGAGAGAGAGAGCATTTTTTTAGAACTGGAGGTGAGATAAGTCTTAAACTCAGGAACCAAATCAGACAGCTTGGGGAGTCAATCTGTAGGTGACTTTGATCAAAGAGAGTTCAGGGGGCGGAGGAAGGATATTCCTCAAGTGAAGTCACAGTCCAAGGTGGATTCCCAGGCACTCCCTGTCCAGGCAGCTATTGAGGCTTCTCATTAACTCGGTGACTTATTGGAGAGTCCTGAAGCTGTCCTGTTGGGATTGAATTTCCAGAATCTATAACCAAAGAAGCCAAAGCCTATGCTGCCTGTCACCAAAGAGATGAATGGAGAAAAGAATAAAATCTTCAGGTTATGCTTTATTCAGAGAGCTGGTGATCTGAGACAGCGGTGAGTTAACATCCTTTTAAAACACTGCCCCATGTCTGACCTCCAGCAGGACTGTTTTAGAGGAACAGCTGACACACAGGCAGCTATTCATTCTGGAGCTCGGTCCCACCCCTCTGCTCAGGGGCTCAGCGACATTTCTGAGACGTGTGTTATCTGTGCTTCTCCTGCCTCCGTGCCTCGAATTCTTGCTTAATCTGAGTACTGGAGCTCAGGCACTTCTTGAGATGCTGAGTCTCATTGGTGTCTGCCTGTATCAACGTTATATTCCTCCATTATCTGGGCTGGGGTGGGAATTAACTTGAAACAAACAAACCATTAATGAGCATTATTAAACCATGTTTCTAAAATATGTAGTACAAATGTGTCTGATTAAATCAAGATATGAAAGTGCCTCTGTCACCTAATTGGAAAGACAGAAATGGTAGGGGGTTGTGGAGTTCATTCAGTTATAAAAAAATCTACTTCTAAGAAAACTAACCCATGAGTCCATGCATGCCAGTTTGCTTCTGTGTTGCTGTGACAAATGCACTGACGAAAAAGAGGATGGATGGGGTGTAAGGGTGTCCTTTGACTAGCAACTTTCAGTCCATCATCTGGGAAGCCAAATCAGAAAGTCAAGGCAGGAATGTGGGGGCAGGACCTGAAACAGAGGCCATGAAGGGACGCTTGCTGTCAGTGACTGGTCAGTTTGCTTTTTTCCATAACCAAGGACCACTTTCCCAAGAGTGTCACTGACCGGGGCTGGAGAGATGGCTCAGTGGGTAAGAGCACCGACTGCTCTTCCAAAGGTAATGAGTTCAGGTCCCAGCACCCACATGGTGGCTCACAACCATCCGTAAAAAAAGATTTGATGTCTAAAGACAGCTATGGTATACTTGCATATAATAAATAAATAAATCTTTATATAAAAAAAAGACCTTCAAAGAAGAGTTAACACCAATACTCTTCAAACTATTCCACAAAATAGAAACAGAAGGAACACTACCCAATTCCTTCTACGAAGCCACAATTACGCTGATACCAAAGCCACACAAAGATCCAACAAAGAAAGAGATCTTCAGACCAATTTCCCTTATGAACATCGATGCAAAAATACTCAATAAAATTCTTGCCAACCGAATCCAAGAACACATCAAAACGATCATCCACCATGATCAAGTAGGCTTTATCCCGGGAATGCAGGGTTGGTTCAATATACGGAAATCCATCAATACAATCCACTACATAAACAAACTCAAAGAACAAAACCACATGGTCATTTCATTGGATGCTGAAAAAGCATTTGACAAAATTCAGCATCCTTTCATGCTTAAAGTCTTGGAGAGAACAGGAATTCAAGGCCCATACCTAAACATAGTAAAAGCAATATACGGCAAACCGGTAGCCAGCATCAAACTAAATGGAGAGAAACTTGAAGCAATCCCACTGAAATCAGGGACCAGACAAGGCTGCCCCCTTTCTCCTTATCTTTTCAATATTGTACTTGAGGTACTAGCTCGGGCAATTCGACAACATAAGGAGGTCAAAGGGATACAAATTGGAAAGGAAGAAGTCAAACTATCATTATTTGCAGATGACATGATCGTCTACCTAAGTGACCCAAAAAACTCCACTAGAGAGCTCCTACAGTTGATAAACAACTTCAGCAAAGTGGCAGGTTATAAAATCAACTCAAGAAAATCAGTGGCCTTCCTATACTCAAAGGATAAGCAGGCTGAGAAAGAAATTAGGGAAATGACCCCCTTCACAATAGCCACAAACAGTATAAAGTATCTTGGGGTGACTCTTACCAAACATGTGAAAGATCTTTATGACAAGAACTTCAAGACTCTGAAGAAGGAAATGGAAGAAGACCTCAAAAAATGGGAAAACCTCCCATGCTCATGGATCGGTAGAATCAATATAGTTAAAATGGCCATTTTGCCAAAAGCAATATACAGATTCAATGCAATACCCATCAAAATCCCAACTCAATTCTTCACAGAGTTAGAAAGAGCAATTATCAAATTCATCTGGAACAACAAAAAACCCAGGATAGCTAAAACTATTCTCAGCAACAAAAGAAAATCTGGGGGAATCAGTATCCCTGACCTCAAGCAATACTACAGAGCAATAGTGTTAAAAACTGCATGGTATTGGTACAGTGACAGGCAGGAGGATCAATGGAACAGGATTGAAGATCCAGAAATGAACCCACACACCTATGGCCACTTGATCCTCGACAAAGAGGCTGAAAACATCCATTGGAAAAAAGATAGCCTTTTCAACAAATGGTGCTGGTTCAACTGGAGGTCAGCATGCAGAAGAATGCGAATTGATCCATCCTTGTCTCCTTGTACTAAGCTCAAATCCAAATGGATCAAGGACCTCCACATAAAGCCAGACACTCTGAAGCTAATAGAAAAGAAACTGGGGAAGACCCTTGAGGACATCGGTACAGGGAGAAAGTTTCTGAACGGAACACCAATAGCACATGCTCTAAGAGCAAGAATTGACAAATGGGACCTCATAAAATTACAAAGTTTCTGTAAGGCAAAGGACACCATCAAGAGGACAAATCGGCAACCAACAAATTGGGAAAAGATCTTCACCAATCCTACATCAGATAGAGGGCTAATATCCAATATATATAAAGAACTCAAGAAGTTAGACTCCAGAAAACCAAACAACCCTATTAAAAAATGGGGTACAGAGTTAAACAAGGAATTCTCACCTGAAGAAATTTGGATGGCAGAGAAGCATCTTAAAAAATGCTCAACTTCATTAATCATTAGGGAAATGCAAATCAAAACAACCCTAAGATTTCATCTTACACCAGTCAGAATGGCTAAGATTAAAAATTCAGGAGACAGCAGGTGTTGGAGAGGGTGTGGAGAAAGAGGAACACTCCTCCACTGCTGGTGGGGTTGCAAATTGGTACAACCACTCTGGAAATCAGTCTGGCGGTTCCTCCGAAAACTGGGCACCTCACTTCCAGAAGATCCTGCTATACCACTCCTGGGCATATACCCAGAGGATTCCCCACCATGTAATAAGGATACATGCTCTACTATGTTCATAGCAGCCCTATTTATAATTGCCAGATGCTAGAAAGAACCCAGGTATCCCTCAACAGAAGAGTGGATGCAAAAAATGTGGTATATCTACACAATGGAGTACTATTCAGCCCTTAGAAACAATGAATTCATGAAATTCTTAGGCAAATGGATGGAGCTTGAGAACATCATACTAAGTGAGGTAACCCAGACTCAAAAGGTGAATCATGGCATGCACTCACTAATAAGTGGTTATTAACCTAGAAAACTGGAATACCCAAAACATAATCCACACATCAAATGAGGTACAAGAAGAAAGGAGGAGTGGCCCCTGGTTCTGGAAAGACTCAGTGAAACAGTATTCGGCAAAACCAGAACGGGGAAGTGGGAAGGGGTGGGTGGGAGGACAGGGGAAGAGAAGGGTGCTTACCGGACTTTTGGGGAGTAGGGGGCTAGAAAAGGGGAAATCGTTTGAAATGTAAATAAATTATATCGAATAAAAATTCAAAAAAAAAGTGTCACTGACCACATAGGCCTGCTCTCACCTCACAGATGTGCTTCCAAGACAAGCATCTTTATTTTATATCACCTTTCCTACATGACTCTAGCTTGTGTGGAGTTAACAAAAAACTAAACAGCACAACTGATCCCTTAGTCAATTTGATATGCAAACATACCACTATTAAACTATAATCTCTCCTTTCTTGTTTATCCCCCAAGATCTCATGTCAATATTATCACAATATAAACCACTCTACCACTTTTAAAGTCTCACAATCTTTTGAATTTTAACACAAATCTAGTCTCTTTAAAACATTCAACAACTCTTTAAAAGTCCAAAAATCCTCATGTGTAGGCTCCTAAAAAATAAAAAATAAATTATATACTTTCTATCCTAAGAAGGAAGAATAAGGACACAGTTAACAATCAAATCAAGTCAAACAAAAACTAATGTACAACAGAATAAATTAACTCCTTCAGTTCCATGTAAGGCATCTGAGACTCAAACTTCTGAGCTCCAGAGTGCTTGGGTATCACTATTTCTCTAGCTCTGACATCTGTAACACATACAGCTTGTCTAGTAGGGTCAGGTCAGCTCCACTCCATACTTGACACTGACTTAGTGGTCATGCCACAGTCTGGGTATCTCACGCATGTTGGGTTCTCTGCTATATCTGAGCCTATACTTTCTCCAATAGCTTCCTGTACCCTCTCTTCATGGACTTCAAATTTTCCACATGGTGTCAAACCTGATCATTCTCCATGACCCCTTCAATCCTGAAGCTTCCATGCTACCAGAATTAGTACCATATGGGAAACTCTTGCATATTGCTGGGTTTAGGAAGAATACAACCTTAGTCCCTGTAGACCACAGCTTGTATATACTTTCCAAGAAGTTTTCTTCAATGAGCTTCAGATTACTAAAAGCCACAGATGTTTAATTAAAATACATCACATGGACAGCCCTCATAAAGTTTTTGCTTGCTTTTGAAACTTCAAGCCAGGTCATCTTCATCTGAATTTCTCTCAACATTCTTATATTGCAAGTTACCACAGGGAAGTGCAGTAAGCTTTGAGCACTCAGTGGCTCTTTCAACCCAAAGCTCCAAAATCTTCCCACAATCCTCATTATAAAAATAATAGCATGGTCAGGTCCATCACAGCAAGATCATATTCTCTCCAGTACCAATTTTGATTGTAATTTAATTTTTGTTGCTGTGATAAGTTTGTCAGCTTGACATACACAAACAGTGGCCTTAACCCATTAAGCTGATAACCTTCTCAAGAGTCCACCTTTCCACACCATAGCATTGGGAATCAATATGCTAGCATATGACCTTTGGCTTGACATATTCAACCAATAACAGACGTTTTTCCAATCTGGGGATCCCATGGAAGTACAGATTAGAATCAGTAAATTTGGGGTGAGATTCATGTGTCTTAACACACTCTACACGACACTGAGGCTGCTGTTCAGTGAACCACATATGTGGAATGTGACTCTGTAGCTTTCTGGTAACATGACATTTCTCTAGAAATTCAAGAGGGCATTTCTCATTCATTCTGCTTTCTGAAGAATAAATTTTCCTCCTTCTGCCTTCAAGAGTGGTAACCTGGACATTCCAGGGGCCTCAGTTTGTTAAAACTGAGAATGTAATATAGGCATATAATGTATTTTGATAAACTCTATCCCCACCCCCATTCTACTTATAAAGTGAGGGGAAAAATCAGGAATTCCTACCTGTCATTTAAGCCTCAAGGGCTATCTTGGCTTTAAGACCCAAAGCTTCCTTATGACAGGTGACAATCCCTGGATTTTTTTTCAAATCACTATATGATAAAACCAAGAGAAACAATTTAAAATGTGAAAATATTTTATTTTGCCTCAGAGTTCCAGAAAGCTTAGTCAAGGCTCAGTAGTTTGCTTGCCTCTGTGGTAAGGCAGAAAACCAGGGCAGAAGAACATGATGCCGAAGGCCTGCTTCCATCATGGTGGCCAGGAAGCAAAGGAGGCTCATCAGTGAGGGATGAGACGCAGCTTCCAGGGAACACCCAAGTGAGCCACTTTTTCTACCTTGACCCCACTTTCTACTCTCTACCACATTTCAAGAAGGCAATATTTAAGAATCAATTGAGGAGCAATTCATTGATCAGATGAGAATCCTTGCAATCTAGTCTCTTCTAGAAAGTCCTTCATTTGACAACCAAGGCAGTATCTGACGCTGTAGGAAACACTTTATACCCACACCCATAATACTTTTCTCCTCTTAGGATGGAGAGAAGTGAGGTTGCCTCTCACTTGTGCATCTACTGTTTTCCAGTTTTCCCTAATACCTGTGAGTGTGTATGTGTGTGTGTGTGTGTGTGTGTGTGTGTGTGTGTGCGCGCGCCCACACGCACACGCACACGCACATGCACATGCACACAGAGAGGGGGGAGGGAAAGGGAGAGGGGGAGGAAGAACCCAATTGTAGAGATGAATACATTTAGTTCACTGAGTGAGATCAAATCCAAAGTTCTTAAAAAGTCCCCTGTGGTCTTAAGTGATGCTGAGTAGTCCCCCTTGGTGTACCTCTTCCAAAAGCATTCTATTTTCACACCATCCAAACTCTCCCTGGTGCATCCACTGCAGTCCCTCCAAGTACCAAATGCTCTATTGCTCCCTAGGAAATCTCATTATACAGCCAAGTTAAGCAGCACAGCTCTGAACTTTGGGTTATGTCCTTGGCACCTTGCTGTCCCCCAGCCACTGTGTACTGGCTCCTATTCACCAGTCAGATCTCAATCTAAAGGATGCCTTTCCTGTGAGGTCTCCTAAAACATCTAAGCTGTGCCTGTCACTTGTTTTGTTTCCTTCCTAGAATATGTATAAGATGTCATTCTCTTTCATATTCATGCTTATTTACTTTCTATTCCTTTTGCTAGAATGTTGTTTAGTGATGCCAAGAACCCCATCTGGTTTTATTTGTCATCAGACTCAGCATGTGACACTGTGTTGGGTCTACAGTGGGAGCTTATCGAGTTGTTGGGGAATCAAGGGCTGTGCACCCTGCATAAAGCAAAGATGCACAGAAGCTGTGACTTATTCTGACTCATTTGTCCTCTTGGGCTTCTGTATTGTCCCTTTCAAATCACTGTGACTCCAGTACTTGACAGAAACAACATAAGGAAGAAAATATTTATCTTGGCCCAAGAGTTCCAAAGTCATAGACCATACTAGCAAGGAAAACATGGCAGAGAGATCCAAACCATGGGACAGGAGTGCATCTGACGGTGATTGTTAGCAGGATGCAGAACCAGGGACCAGACTGTAACTTTCAAAGGCCCACCTCCACTTCTGCCATCTTACGCTATTTCCTAAAGGTTTTATCACCACTGAGAGTAGCACCACAAGCTGAGAAACCACCATTCACACATGAGCCTGTGGGACTATTTCTGTCATAATAGCTGCAGTGAAGAGTGCTATGGTGTGAGTCTTGGGGATGATCAGATCTCCGTTACTCTCCCAAATATAGAGGGCTTACTTCCTGGACTTCTCTGCTGAATCTGCCAGCTCCATGCTGCTCAGTTTGCAAGCTACAGACATCCTATTATATAGAAAAAAGTTCTTCAACCCTCTTGTATTTTGGGAACCTAACCATGCATTAATATCAACTCAAAACTCCAAACCAGAAAGATGGTATCAACCCAATGAGAAGATGCTCTACTCTTAACTCAGCCTCCAGAAAAAAAGTATATATACATATATATATATATATATATATATATATATATATATATATATATTCAAATTGACACAACTGTGCTAAAACTAGAACTTGTTTCTTAGAGAGCAATAGGGACAGTGTAGTCTATGAGAGAACAAATCTTTTCTTGCTAATATAACTTTGATCCTTCTGTGAATAAGCAATGCCTCCTCCCAAGGACTGTTCACCATTCTCTGTCCTAGGTTTTATACTAGAGGCATCATAAGGGGTGACTACTATTTTCTAATATTTCAGGGAAAACGTTTTAGTCTTCTTGGTTCACTGGAAAATGTTGAGCATCAACAATACTGAACCTACCATTTTCCCCATTCCCACCTTGTAAAAACAAGCAAACAAAAACAAACAAACAAACAAACAAACAATAAATAAATAAATAAATAAGTCCTGATTAGATAGAATCCCAGCAGAAATGACTGGCATATGCAGAAATAAAGCTATCTACAGACCCTCCAGATCATGAATTAATACCCATAAAGTCCCGGACAGAGTACCCACTTCTCTGAAGAAAATGGTAGGTATTTTGATTATTGCTTCAGCTGTCTCCTCTACTGCTCCCATTGTTCTTGTCTCTAACACTTGGGGGAAAATGGCAGTCTCAGAATTTGATAAATGTTTCCTGGATAAAGAATAAAGCTGAGGCATCTCTAACATTGTACCACTGCTGCTTTTCACAGAAATGCTTAGCCATTGTGATGCTAAGTAGACCACTATGCTGTGATATCCTTCTTAGCTAGTGACTCTCCAGCTCATCCTTTGAGTCTCAGAGATACAAGCATAGAGGTCTACAACCATCAAATCAAAGCTTTGAGATTCTCATGCAGAAAGACAGTTGCTGGTATAGATAACCAAGTGGAGACTTGGAATTTGGTATATTCCCAAAGGTTAAGTACACCTTCCATTCAAATTCCACTGAGAATAGCAAACATTTGATATTAACCTGAGTGAAAAAGAATGGTATTTATGAATATTTAGAATAGTCCATGGACAAAGATATCTTTCTGTGACAGAATACATAAAATCAAAGCTTGGCAGGTAGAGTTGGTCCAACTCTTAAAGTAAGAATTGCCATCTGCTTATGTTCACAGTGGCTCTGAGAGTAAATGGACAAGAAAAGGACAAAGAAGACAAATGTTCTCCACTATTAGCTCCCCGGGAACCAGGTGACACTCCACAAATGTCAAACTGATCTTCTCAACTGTGCTGTCATCATCAGTCTCTTCAAGAAACTGGATTGACCAAAGACCCATCAAAGAGAGGAGGTGGAAATTTCTACAAGTGAGAGAGTAAGAACTTTAACCCTGTCCTATCCACAAAAATGGCCTATTGATGAACACAACTGTCAAATGTTTTCATAGATATAGAATAAAAATAAAGATTTAACAGATAATTTTTTATTACTTTAGGATCAATAAGGAAGCAACCTTTATCTGTTAGGAGTGTGTATGTGTGTGTGTGTGTGTGTGTGTGTGTGTGTGTGTGTGTGTGTGTGTGTGTGTGTGTTGAGAGAGAGAGAGAGAGAGAGAGAGAGAGAGAGAATAATTTATCATGTTTTCCCCTCTGCCTTCTCTCAGTTCTTCCCCACCTTCTTGCCCATCCCTCACCTTCTTTCTATCTCTTTAGAAAACAAAAAGGCAAAAAACAAACAAAAAAATCAGTTCAACAACAAAAACTCTAGCTCTTTGAAATTCATTTGTAAATTAAAAAACATGCAAATGCCCTTAATTTTCAAAAGCTTATAGTCTGGCAATGGGATGTAGAAAATAAAAATAGATGGCTATATACTAGATAAAAGTGATGTGTACTTCAGAAAAAAATACTATAATGAAATCAATGCAGACTTAGGGGGCCAGTATTTGAACACATATTTGAGGGAGCTAGGAAAACAATTCAGGAAGGCATATGAAAAAAGAGCATCACATAAGAAGAAACAAGAAGTGCTCAGGTCCTGAGGCACAACCACAGCTGGAGTCAAGTATAACAGGGAAGTATATGAAGCTGCAGAAGAAGTAAAGCATGGGTGAATGACTTCATGGTCATTCTTTTTGTGTATTAACTTGACTGGGCTAAGGTCTGTCAACGTGTCCCATGAGCACCCTTTCTGGTATGTCTACAACAGTCTTTGATGCAAAGGTGAACATTTAGATGCATAACCAAAAGAAATGTCCTCACAGATGGGATGGGCATAATCTATCTGTGAAGTATCCCAGAGGAACAGAAGTTGAAGGAAGGGTAGTTTCCCACTTTACTCAAGATGGGACAGTCATCTCCAGCCCTGAGATACCTGGTTTGGATTGAAGCCTAGTTTTTCTAGTTCCCCCAGCTGCAGATAGCACATCATGGGACTTTTTTGCCTCCACCATTAGCTAAGCCAGTATCTCACATAGTCCCCTGACCTGTTGAGGCTCTGTGTGTGTATCTGTATGCCTGTATATAGATGCGTATCTACATGAACTAGTAGAGATGCATATAGTAAAGAGATATGAGCATTTGCCAGCTATATCTCCTATGGCTATATCTCAGAAACTTGACTAATATGGAGTCAAACAGCTGCCAAAAACAAAGTCATACTGGGGTGTAGAGGCTCATTATGAGTATTGCACTTTTTACTCTGGAAGAACAGAGAAACATTCTTGGGTTTAGAGCATAGGAATGATTATTATCTGATATGCCAATGACTCCATGGCATATCCATGGCAGTTCGTTATACCTCAGGCATGCCTGTCCTTGAGATGATGAGCTGGGAGCAGAGGGATGAATACAATCAGTTCTAGTTCTCAACAGTTTCGCTTAGAGTTTGTACATAGGTATGTGAGGTCAAGGGTTCTTTGTGTTTTTCTCCGCGATACTAGAACCAAATTACCACTGAAATAAGATTGTTCATTCATCAATTTGATAGAAGAGTTGAAAGTTGTGGCATGGCGTGTAGGTTTGAAGATCCAAGTTTCAACACCAGTATTCACGTGAAAAATCTTGGTGTGGCAACAGGTCATGCTTACAATCCCAGCTCTGGGACATACTCGGGTGGATCCTGAGGACTTTGTGCTCAGCCAGTCTAACTGAATTCGTAAGTTCTAGATACAGTGAGATATTCTGAGTCATACAAGGTGACGCTGCCCATTGTCAAAAAGAGATGCACACATAGGATGACACATACACAGGTACCACTTGGATATGCTGAGCTTAAGATTGCTACTTGTCAAGCTTTGTTGCTGTAACAAACAGTGGGAGATGCCTTTTCAAAGGAAGAGAGGTTCCTTCTGTTTAGATAGTCTCAGTAATTTCAGTTCATGGTCATCTTGCTCCCTGGCTTCTTGGCCTCTCTTGAGTCAGAGATCACAGTGGAGTAGAACTTCTAACTTAACGAGGTCTGAAATCAGAAAGAGGCTACAGAAACTGTGAGAAAGAATATAGACCCTTCAAAGGCAGAAACTCACTTTCTCCAAGAAAATGGCATGTTCCCCAGTTCCACTACCTTCTAGCAACAGTCTATTCAATTTTTAAAATCTATTGTTGATTAGGTTTGAGCTCTCATAATCTAGTTGACCCTGGAAATATCCTCAAAAAGACATATGCAGAGGTCTGCTTTACCAACCTGCACAATGTCTTTCCCATCAAGTTCACAAAGAAGACTAACTAGGATACTAAACCAAATGCCTGCTTGAGCAGTAGACTTGAGTTGAGCATGCATGAGTTCAGCAGTCAGTTTGAACACACTAGAAATCCCATGCCTTTCTTCTCAGTTTACCTTGCCCTTTGGTATTAAGCCATGTTTATGGTGCTGATGAAGATAAGATCTATATCTCTCCACAGACTACTGTCACTCTACACTCATATGTGCAATGGTGACATTGCTCAATAGTAACAAGTTATTTGGACATATACTCTGGCTCTTTCTTCCCAATCATGCAAGATGTTTCCCACGGTAGGTGTAAAATCTCTGTTGCAAATGTATCAGTGGGGGCTAGGTACCCCTTCAGTTACTCTCTGACCAGCTGTAGTTTTCTGTGACAGTCTCTATCTGCTACACAGAAAAGCTTTAATGAGGAACAAGCTATTATCTGTACATATGAGGATAAATATTTAGAATGCAATTAGAAATTATGCTGTTTTGGTAAATGGTGGTAGTAGGTTCTCCTCTAACATTAAGGTGGTTGATTTGGTTTCCAGTACCAGTCATGACTCCCTGTTAAGTGGACCTTAAGTTTAATTAGAGAGTTATTGGTTACCATCAAGAAAAGAGGGCCACTAGTCCACCTTTAGGATTATCTTTTCCATGATGGTCATTTTATGATTCAAGGGGCCAAGAATGTGAGCACAGGAGAACTGGCCACACCCCCTTGCCTGTGCAAAGCAGGAGATCTTGCCCTGGACAGGAGGGCTGAGAAACTCAGCTTCCATGCAGGCCCAGACCCAGGGTTCTGAGTAGCCCACCACAATACCCATCCCATCTATGAGCTACCGGAGCATGTGAAAGCTGGTCCCATAGATCCAAAGCTGCAGGGTCTCAATGACACAGGGCAACAACAGGATCTGAGGGGTGAGGATCCAGTATTGATAGTGTAGTAGAAGCCAGAGGTTTCAAATGAGACCAATGACTCACTGCAATGAACTTTTGCAAGTAAAGCTGTTTGGGCAAAAAGGTATAGTGTATGACACACTGAGACACACCACAGCTTCCATGATGAGATTCTTTTTTATTTCTATTTTTGTTTTTATTTTCTTTGGGAGAGGGAGTCGCAAGGGCAATGGGCAAATATGAAAGGACAGGGAGGTGAGTGGAGTTGGGGTGTGTGATGTAAATTCACAAAGATTCAATTTAAAAAGTAACATGCAGAGACCCTTTTGTCCATTATTTACCTACCCATCCAGTGTACACACACACACACACACACAAGAATAAAAGAAATTATTATGGAAATGTAATTAAACATATGAAAAAGATGTGAACATCAGGGACCACTAAGAGAAATTCAGAGCAAAGCAATAGCAGGACAGTGTTTACATCAGAGTAGCAAAAAGAAGAAAAGACCTACAATATCGAGTTGGTGTGTATGTAGGGAAACAGACACTTTCAAAATCCTATTGTACAAGATCTGGCAGCAGCTAATGTCAAAAAAGTACCCATACCCTTTGGTATAATAGTCTCAACTTAGGGCTTCTATAGGAATAAAAAAAAAAAATTGCCAAAACATGAATACACTTTTGCAATGTTATTTTGTTTGAAGTGTCAAGTGTTTGCTCACAAATATCTTGACATACTTTGAATGTCAGTCAACAGGACAAAAGTTAAATTTTTCCCAAGACTCCAAACTGTGAAATACTCTGCAGCTGTTTTACGAGGTTAAGTGGATCTCAGGTACCTGTTCTGGTGTGCTATATCAGAAAGTAAGTTGCACAGTAAAATACAGCATCTGATCTACATTTATCAATAAAAATCCCTACAAACATATGTACATTATTTGTGCATATTGAGGAGTAGGAAAAAGTTGGAGCATTACACAAAACCCATAAGTAGTATGATTTTTTTCTGGAGTTAGGAAAAACTCAAATGTGATAGAGAAGAATAATAACTTTCTTCACTGATTTTGAATTGCTTTTCTGGGTACATGAAAGGCAGTATAATAAGTAACAAGAAAGAAGATGATAAAGTTAAGTAAAAAAAGGAACATGTCATGGTTGTCTCCGGAGGGGCCCTGCCAGAGCCTTACAAATACAGAGGTAGATGCTAGCAACTAACTATTGGACTGGGCATGGGGTCCCCAATGGAGGAGCTGGAGGGTGGTCCAGAGGAGCTGAAGGGGTTTACAGCCCCATGGGAAGAACAATGATTTCGACACCCAGACACCCCAAGACTTCCAGGGACTGAACCATCAACCAAGGGGCATACATGGTTCCAGCCAAAAATGTGGCAGAGGAAGGCTTTGTCAGGCATCAGTCAGAGGAATGGTCCTTGGTCAGGTAAAGGCTCAACAGAGACCCCAACAAAGGAAAACCGAGGGGGGGGGAGAAGGGAGTGTGTCTGGTGGAGAGGCAGGGGGAGAGAGGAGAGGGAAAGGGTTGGGTGTCTTAGGGGAGGTTTTACCATTGGCAATGTAAATGAAGACAATATCCAATTAAAAAAAAAACCCTAAGAAATTAGGTGGTGGCAGTGGAATTTCCACATGGCAGCCATCTGTGAATCTGGATAAAAGATGTTAAGTGGGAAGCAGGAGATGAAAATGCCACCCTTTGATCTGGGCTTTGGGTACCTCCTACCCCTTTCCTTGATCCTGTGGCAGCAAGCCCAGTCATATCAGGAGGAATCAATGCCACTAACACTGGAGGAGGCAAGCCACTCCTTGAGGCAGCCTCTGGTAATTGATTTCCAAGAGAGGTAAATGAGAGGCAAATTCCTGCCTGAATCCACACATCCACACAGCACCCAGACTGCCTCTGCAGCCCAGGATGGCTGTGGAGGTGTTCCCTGGTGCCTTTCTCCCTCCCCCTCCCCGCCCCTGGCCAGGGTGAAGATGGCAGGATTCAGTGCCTGCATTCATCACACCCATGAGATGCTGAGACATTCAGGGATGTCTGAGTGTGCACCACCAAGCTGGGGCACTGATCTGAAGTTGAGTGACTTTGGGGAACTTAAGGCAAGACTTTCCCATGAGATAGAAAGCTCTAAAACCCATTTGAGTACTGTGCATGAAAAATCCAGTGTAGCTGGCTTGAAAAACTCCGCTACAATGATATGAATTCACAGAACAACAGCATGTTCAAAAGAGACCCATTCAAGAAACTGAGCCAGGCCAGAAATACCAGCTATACAAGCAATTATATCACATGTCTTTATTTTTTGTCTTTATGTTATTTTCTTTTGTTTTGTTTGTTGATAAAAATTTAAGTTATATAGCCCAGGCTAGCCTGGAACTCAGGTTGGCCTCATAGATACACACAATATCTGTGTCTACCTCCTGGGTGCCGGGATTACAGAGTGTGTGAACCAAGATGGCCAAGACTTAATTGAACTTAATTTACACCATGATTCTGACCCCCCAAGAACTATGCATCTACCCAATTCTGCTAAACTTAATGCAATTTTCCCTTTGGAATGGAGCTTGCCACCTCTATGGATTCCATGAAGAAATTATCCACAGAGAAACAGCCGCTATATGCTTCAGTTTCCTTGTATGTTTAATGGAAATATAATAGTCTCCACCTCTTTTTTTTCTTTTTATTTCTTATGTTTTCTACTTTTCTCTACTTAGATATAATTTATGTTTTTGTCTATTGTGATTTTCTTTTTTTTTTAATTCGATATATTTTTTATTTACATTTCAAATGATTTCCCCTTTTCTAGCCCCCCACTCCCCGAAAGTCCCTCAAGCCCCCTTCTCTCCCCCTGTCCTCCCACCCACCCTTCCCACTTCCCCGTTCTGGTTTTGCCGAATACTGCTTCACTGAGTCTTTCCAGAACAAGGGGTCACTCTTCCTTTCTTCTTGTACCTCATTTGATGTGTAGATTATGTTTTGGGTATTCCAGTTTTCTAGGTTAATATCCACTTATTAGTGAGTGCATACCATGATTCACCTTTTGAGTCAGGGTTACCTCACTTAGTATGATGTTCTCTAGCTCCATCCATTTGCCTAAGAATTTCATGAATTCATTGTTTCTAATGGCTGAATAGTACTCCATTGTGTAGATATACCACATTTTTTGCATCCACTCTTCTGTTGAGGGATACCTGGGTTCTTTCCAGCATCTGGCAATTATAAATAGGGCTGCTATGAACATAGTAGAGCATGTATCCTTATTACATGGTGGGGAATCCTCTGGGTATATGCCCAGGAGTGGTATAGCAGGATCTTCTGGAAGTGAGGTGCCCAGTTTTCGGAGGAACCGCCAGACTGATTTCCAGAGTGGTTGTACCAATTTGCAACCCCACCAGCAGTGGAGGAGTGTTCCTCTTTCTCCACACCCTCTCCAACACCTGCTGTCTCCTGAATTTTTAATCTTAGCCATTCTGACTGGTGTAAGGTGAAATCTCAGGGTTGTTTTGATTTGCATTTTCCTAATGACTAATGAAGTTGAGCATTTTTTAAGATGCTTCTCCGCCATCCAAAGTTCTTCAGGTGAGAATTCTTTGTTTAACTCTGTACCCCATTTTTAATAGGGTTGTTTGGTTTTCTGGAGTCTAACTTCTTGAGTTCTTTATATATATTGGATATTAGCCCTCTATCTGATGTAGGATTGGTGAAGATCTTTTCCCAATTTGTTGGTTGCCGATTTGTCCTCTTGATGGTGTCCTTTGCCTTGCAGAAACTTTGTAATTTTATGAGGTCCCATTTGTCAATTCTTGATCTTAGAGCATACACTATTGGTGTTCTGTTCAGAAACTTTCTCCCTGTACTGATGTCCTCAAGGGTCTTCCCCAGTTTCTTTTCTATTAGCTTCAGAGTGTCTGGCTTTATGTGGAGGTCCTTGATCCATAGCTCAAATCCAAATAGTCTCCACCTCTTAAGACTTAAATTCAAATAAAATGTATCTCATCTTACATAGAGTACACTCAGGTCCTTAATGGACTGATAACAATTGTCAAGGTAGATTTGCTGTTCTCTTTCAGAGTAGTGGAACATCTGCACCATATATTAAGAATGGGTGGGCCAGGAGCTCTGTTGGTGTGACAAGGTATTGTCTCTTCATTCTCACACAGCTCTGGGAGGTTGTTTTCATTTTTATTTGTGTGTCCTTATAACTGAAAACAGGACAAAGCAGAGAAATTTGGAGAGCTCTGGGATCTCAGCCTTTACCTGCTATGTGGCCCCTTGGACAAAGCATGTTACTTGCAGATGTTCTCACACTGACATTCCAGAAAGGCCCTCTGAAAACGCTAGATATTCCCCCATAGACATGTGAAATCAGAATCCTAAGAGGGACTCAGGAGAGAGAGAGAGAGAGAGAGAGAGAGAGAGAGAGAGAGAGAGAGAGAGAGAGAGAGAGAGAGAGGCCATCACCCATGTTGGGGTGGGCTTTGGTGATGCAACTGCCTTTGAGTCATTTGTGCTCCTGTAAGTACCCCTCAACCATATTTAAGTGACTGCAATAAAACGTGTTGGTTCACAAAGACGTTGTTGGTATCTATACTTTGGCCAGTTGTAGACTTCCTCTCCTGAGTGAGCAGACAGGTACGGCATCTCCATGGGAAAAGTCTCACAACTCATGGTGAGCACTTTACTACTGAGACATCTCCCTAGACCCAGAAATATGGGAGGGTGTTTTTGCCAATCTTTCTGAGTAATTCCTCTATGGTTCTCCCAGTTTGGGAACTCAGGCGCTGTTCTAAACCAGGGCTGGGTTATTCATCGGCTTTCTGGAGTCCCTCTCTAAGGAGACAGATCCCCCTTACCTAACTATTCATTTCATCTAACACTGGCTCCCATAAGCTGAGCTCAAATCTTTGCAACAAAAAATATTTGTGAAGCCCATTCTTTATTTTTAATTAACCTTATTTAGCCCCCAAACTTTCCAGATGCTTGGAAAACCTCCTTTATCTTCCGGCTTCAAAATTCTGTCTCTACAGAAGCCTCCGCCTGCCTCATCTATTAAATGACCTACACTTATGAACAATGGAGAGATAAATCTGTTTCATTCAATGAAGCAGTTACCCGATGAGCCTGAGTCATCAAAGCCTCAGAAATTTTGACACATTCATTAATTTTGTTCAAATTTATTTGTTAACCACAGAAATTGGAAACTACACAGGCTCCAAAGCCAGTGCCTTTTACATGAAGATATATTTGCTGAAATGAGTGGTCCCTTCCACACAGGGATTTACAAAGTAATTTTACTGAGGGACGTGAGAGAAGAGCTTGGATGTGCACTCTTCCATTGAAGCCTTATTTAGGGAGCACCTAAGATGGGATAGGTACTCCGGGGTCACAGGCTCTGATGAAACAGAGGCAGGGTGTGTTGTTGCAGTGGCTTTTGTCTGGGAAAAAAATAAACAGAAAAAGCTGTGCCACAGAGCACAGCTCCTTGCGACTCCACTTCTCCCTCTAGATAACAGCATGAGCTTCAGACTGAAGAGCCACCCATTAGCCCACCAGGACTCCGTACTTCAGAGCTTTGTGGAGGAAGCTCAACATGGGTTTGCTCTGCTGATGTGTTGTCCAGTTTTGTGCCACTATAACAAATTCCTTGAGCAGAAAGCTTAAAGGAAAAAAATTGGGGTTCAAGGTCTTGGAGGATTCAGTCCAGCAATGGTGGTGAGGGTGTAACAGAGCACAGCAGCTTACACCATGGTGGTCAGAAGGCAGAGAAGGGAAATGCCTATGTGAACTGGCTTTCTCCTTTTTCCTTTGTTCTTTCAAGCTTCCTACCCATTGGATGTTAACACTCACTTTCAGGACAAATCTGACCTCCCTCAATTAACCCTTTCTGGAATCATCCTCACAGACAACCAGGGTGTGTTTACATATCCCCTAGGTGATTTTTGGTCCAATCAAGTTGACAGTCAAGATAAGCCATCACAGGTAAGCAGGTTTTCATTACTCTGATTACATGATTTGCTCTAGTTGATCCAATGAAATTCAATCCTGGATCATACTGAAGGGTTAAAATAGAACCTTCCATTCTAATGTTGCTAAGCTGTGGAGATGCCATCCTGAAACCCCCAAAGCCACCTATAGAGACAAGCATTCTACAAATAAAAGCAATAAAATACAAGAGAAATCCCAGAGGACAGTCTGGGCCCCTGGATGTCTATGCCTTAAAATTTACAATTGTGGATTTAAAGAATGTTGTGTTTCAAGTGCACAGATCTGATTTCTCTATAACTGGTGTTCAGTGGTTGTGTCCAGATGGAAACTACAGAGAGGGGTTCCTGACATGCAGGCACAAGAGTAGGTAGAAACTTGGGCTTGAGATGGATCTGTGAATATAATAGGCAGGGCAAGAACTGCTACTCTGCAGCCCAGTCAGCAGGTAGCCTCTGATAGAAACCCTCTCAACCTGCCATACACCAGAAGGAGTGTAGCTCAGATACTCTAGATGGGTTGTCTTCCAGAGGCATTGCTCTCAGCAAGAACTGTGTCCCTTTCTTCTTCTACCTTCACATTCTATGTACTAAGTAGATACCTAATGGGCACTTCCTGAGTCATAGGCTATCATGGTCTTGAGCAGCAAATGAAATTGAGTCACAGAAGATAGTCACCCAGGTGTTATGAGAACCTCCCTTTGATGTGTCGACTGTGCCTCCAATTTGATCCAGAAAAGCTGAGAATCATCTGTGCTTCCAAAAGAATCTTTCTCGGGGGCATCAAATGATGGCAGCCGTAATCCTCCAAGATACAATTCCCATGAATGATTTTCTCCTACACTTTGCTCAGAATCACACTGCTGCTGAAAAGCAGGTTCTAAGAGCCCCCCCATCCTCAGCATGTGGTACACATGTGCACATATAGGATCCCATGCTGATCAGATTGGTACATGCATTTCATTGCCTGGTAAGCCCAGGATCTGGTTTTGATAAACCTCGGTGACATGTGTGTTTTATTGCATGGTAATCCCAGGATTGGGAATTTATGAACCTCACGATCTCATTTTCATTCATTGTCCTACAGCCTCTGTTTGACTCATTCATGTGACAGGAAGGAAGCTCAGATTAGAATAGAATACTGCTTTTCTAGCTCAAATGTCTGAGCCTTATACTCTGCTTTCTTAATTCAGATATTCTGTAGCCAGCATGGTTCCACTCATGTAAGTGAGCAGGATGCCTTCTTCTGCCCTTTGATATATGTATATGAAAAATTTAAAATAAAACGTTCTATCACGTCCTCTGCACACTGTTAATCCATGAGCTTCAGTTAGGTTTGGGGTTCATACCAGAAATCTGGCTTGGCATGACAGAGCCTCTGTGTTTTACAGTGAGCACTACAAAACACAAGGATATATAGTAATTAAGTACTTATTAAACATATGTAAACATATGCTTACATACATAAGTAGTGGATGGATAAATGAATCAAGAAATAAGTGACATGCAGATGAATACTTAGCAGTAGATTTTGCAAGGAGAACTCAACTGTATAGTCCAGAATCTCATGGAAGAAGCCTCTCTGATGCCCTGGCCTCTGGCATGCTTGCCTCTGAATGGCTGAGTAGATAAATGGTTCTGTTATACAAAAATAATCCAAAACCTCTGCCCCCTGCATTGGCAGGTCATGATGCAGTGAGGTAGTTTTCCTAGCTCTGCACTGACCTGGTGCTCTCTGTCAAGTACACAATTCACCAGTACTGGAGCTACATTCTCTCTACCATCACCTTTTCACTTTGAGTCTCATGAAGAGATGATGGAGCTGTACTATGACTGATGCCTAACAGTAGAGATTACTCTGAATATCAATAGTGTGAATATGGATCCAGCTGACATGTTGCTCCAAGAGCAAGAAGACAACACTTGGTGGCACTGTGCAGCCTGTGTCCTGATGTCAGTCTTCACCAAAGAAACATTCAGGGTAAGATGGGCTCAAGCTAGAATGAAGAGCCAGCATTGAACCCATGAATTACAGCATAAATTGCTCAGGGTACAGGACAAAATGTCTTAATTCCAAAACTTGTCCTGGCTTCTTTGTGACTGGACTGAGGACAAGATACCAAAGCTCTAATGTGATCCTGACTCCCTAAAGATTATGAAACTGTTTCAGCTCAAACCTCGTAAGATGCACACACTCAGAGTTAAGGTGGTCCCATTCTATGGTTGATCACTACTAACCTCTTAATCATGAATGCCAGGATGCTACCTTAACCAGGTATCAATATCAGACAAGCAGTCATTGGTGTGGTAAGATTGATTCCTTCTTGGAGTGCAGCATATAAAGTGGGTCACAGTTAAGTCTTCATTTATCAAAGACAAAATAAGACCTAGACACAGATGATTTCAAGGTGCAGCCTATACAACCAAGATATCATGTTATGCCCAGGTCATTTGATAGTTAGTTGTAGCCAGGATGCTATTAAGGCCATAATGTGATCCTGATTCCCTTAAGGTGATGACTGGGTCAGGGTTGAATGGGAAAGTGTCAACCCACACACACTTGAAGCTGAGTGCCCTAGGGCATTTGATGCCTAAGAGTCACTCAGTCAGTGTTGATATAATAAAGCATTTGCTCTGGCCTATTATCAGCACTGGGATCCTTCTGAGTGAAGATTGCTCAAATATAGGATTTCCCTGGTGAGACCAATATGTAGTTCAAGGTGTATTTAAGTTTGCTAGTGCCTAGACTTAGAAGAATGTACTAAATGGCAAACAAGCCCTTGATGTTAGGTTGTATCAAGATTGTTTGATGGTTAGGTGTGTCCTGCACTCCTAAGACTTTAGTTTGGGATCTTAGCTTCTATAGGTGAAGTTTTCTGGGCTCAGATGAAGACCTAGTCACCAAAAGAAACTGTGGTGGTTTGAATAGGTATGATTCCCATAGATTCACTTGTTTGAATGTTTGGCTATAGGAAGTGTGGAGGTGTGCCCTTATTAGAGGAAGTGTGCCACTGTGGAGGTAGAGCTTTGAGGTCTTTTAGTGGGTTGGTCTGATGTTGTTCATATTCTAATGTTATCTTGGTTCCTAAAGAAGGGTTGCCTTTGATGAGCAGATCATCACTTATTCAGATGATGTCATATGAACCATTCATGTGAACCTCTCCATTTTAATTGGTCAATAAAAGGCTAGAGCCTGTGATTGGACAATGGAGTAGAAAGGTGAGATTGAAGGAAAAAGGAGGGATTGGAATCTCAAGAGTGGGAGTACAAGTAGAGGAGAGAAAAAACATGCAGTGGGGAAGAGAGGACATAGGAGGGGGAGGAGAAGCCTTGATGGACCAGAACTTCATGGCCTGGAGAAACTGCAAGTAGCAAGGTGTCTTTTTTTTTTAATTAGATAATTGCTTTATTTACATTTCAAATGGTATCCCCCTTTCCTCATTTTCTCCCCTTTCCTCATTTCCTCTCCAAAAGCTCCCTACTCCATTCCCCCTCCCCCTGCTCACCAACCCACCCACTTCTTCTGTCCTGACATTCCCCTACACTGGGGCATTGAGCCTTCACAGGACCAATGTCCTCTCCTCTCATTGATGTCTGAAAAGGCCATCCTCTGCTACATATGTAGTTGGAGCCAGGGGTCCATTCCTGTGTACTCTTTGGTTGGTGGTTTAGTCCCTGAGAACTCTGGGGGTACTGGCTGGTTCATAGTGTTTTTCCTCCTATGGGACTGCACACCCCTTCAGCTCCTCGGGTCCTTCCTCTAGCTTCTCCAATGGGGACCCTGATCTCAGTCCATTGCTTGGCTGTGAGCATCAACTTCTGTATTTGTCAGGCACTGGCAGATCCTCTCAGGAGACACCTATATCAGGCTTCTGTCATCTAGCACTTGTAGGCATCTGCAATAGTGTCTGAGTTTGGTAACTGCATATGGGATGGATCCCCAGGTGGGGCATCTCTAAATGGCCTTTCCTTCAGTCTTTGCTCCACACTTTGTTATAGCTAGGGGATACATTAGTATAGTACCAAATCTTCCCAATCTAGGCATATAGCTTATAATTATAACTGAATTGGGTGTGTTTTGTACGGCTTATTAGGGTTGGAAATTCTATGTTCATATATGTTCAAGCTGTGCCAGTGTGACACACAATCTCCTTCTGCTGAAGATTTAGAACTCTCAGTTACGCCAGGCCTGCAAGCTGCTTTGCTTCTTGCCATGATGATAATGGACTAAACCTCATAGAGTGTAAGCCAGCCCCAATTAAATGTTTTTCTTTATAAAAGTTGATGTGGCCATCGTGTCTCTTCACAGAAATGGAAACTCAAATTAAGACTTGACTTAACTTCTTGAAGTTAAGGTCATCCTAGACTATGGTCATAGAGTAAGTAGTCCTAATGTAATTCAGTATCTCCCATATACCCTTCAAGCACCAGAAGAGTCCAGCTTCTTTGTTGTTTCTGTGATAGGGATTTTCTCATGCTCTTTCATGATTATAGTTCAAATAAGAACTAACTTAGTCCCATGCTAAAGAACTCCCTTAAGGACACCCACTCATGAACCAGGAAGCACTCCTCAGAAATCACCAGAGTCTTGATGTTGGACTTCCAGCCCTCAGAACTGTGAGAAAGCAAGTTTTGTTGATAAGAAGCTACTTGTCTAGGGCTGTTTGTTGTTAAAACCCTGGTGGGCTTATTGTTGAAACCCAGGAGTGAAAATCATTGGAAAGACTTCTTGAACACTAGTCAAGGAGCACTGAAGGAAAGGACCACTCCAGAGCAGCTGTCCAAGCAAAGACAGCAGGACTCTGTGCCCTCACTGAAGGGACTCTGGCCAGCTGAGGCATGGTGAGTATGGTTCTGGCAGGCCTTGCCCTTCTCCCCTACTCTCTCTGCCTTGCTAAAAAACATTATATTTCATTCCAAAAGGTAGCCCTTATTCCCCAAATAAGGGAATAAGCCAAAGTATATTCCCTTATTTGTCACTTCCTCTTCCTGAGACTGACTACCAAGGTCTGAGTATCAAAGCATTAAAGTCCAGCAATTCAAAGCCCCCTTCAGCTCATCTAATTAACCTAATTAACATGCCTAATTAAAATTAAACACCTCTTCCTGACACAGAGTTTCCTTTTGTAATATAGAGCAAGTAGGCCATGCCACCAGACAGACATAAGAACTGGCAAGGTTGAGTGAGCTCAGACCCCAAAAATCTTAGAGATTTGAGCATGAATAGAACTGGTCCCTACCTGTTTCTGTACCTGCTCTGGGACACTTAACCATGACACCCCACTGAAAGGACCATGGGCACTTAAAGTCACACCTGGGATCCTTCCCCATGCAAATAGAGCATCACTAACATCTCAAACTCTGCCAATGAGAAACAACTACTCCTCAAGGTTTATATAGTCCCTGTCCACCTGGAAAAGGGCATACAAGTTACTTCACCTAGGATCTTCTGAGGGTAGTTGACTTTTCCTGAGCTGTAATACTTGGGGAAGAGTTCTCTCTCCTGAAGCGTTCACCACTGGATCTTAGACAAACCTGGCTGGCTAGGCTTATGCCACTACCATCACCTCTACCACTGGCACTGGCTCTGCCATGGTAGCTGACAAAAGACCTGGATCCCAGGTACCTTCAACACACAGGCTGCCCGAACCTCCTTGAGTCTCTTCTAAGAGCTTCCCTGGCCCTACTTTGTCCTCCTCAGCCTGGTTTGGCACAGAGGCATTTGTTGCCCCAGAGGGAAGCAGATAAACAGCAGATGACTTATACTTTTATAAACTGCCATTTTCCTACTTGCTGCATCTGTCTTCTATCCAGAGGCAGTCCTTTGTCCTGTTCCCCTACAGGACCAATATACCTTCCCCATCTCCTTTGTTCCCTTACCTTTCTTCCTCATCCTCTATCACCTGTCTTCATCTTTTATTCAATGCCCTCTGTCCCTCTGGGGCAAATAAATCTTCTTTGTGCTGAAAACTTGGTCTCGGAGGTCTTGACTTGATACTTTTCCTAACACCTACCGCCACCATGGGCCTGAGGAATGACTATCAGTATGCAATTTTTTCAAGGAACTGAAGATCCTACAGATTCAGGATGCAAGAGATCAGAGAGAAACCACTACCTTTTGGAAGTATCTCATAGATTCATGTGTGTGTTGCAGTATGTAATCTCTAGGACAGGTATATCCACAATATGCATGTGTTGGTAGAAGGGCCATGGGGGCATTTGGGGAGACACCCAGGTGCTCATCCTCATTAAGGACTGCCATCATTACTGTGAGGGCCTGTTGGAGTGAATTTGCCCCTGCTGCCATGTAACATATTTAAGATATTTAAGAGACCGATACTATCATCTTGTACTTTCTCATCCCAGCTACAGAATTGAGAAATTGCTTTTGTTGTTACTTATGTTGATATGAGTTTTTATTGAAACACATAATCTTCTATAATTTCAAAACTTTAATCTGAAAATTTGATAAGGGTAGAGGGCAGAATAGTTATCACCTTTGTCTCCTACTTTTTTTTCCAAGTGGAAGCGCCTTAATTTTCCTATTTGAGATGATATTAATTTGATATGCTATCTTCTTATAATCTTAGTTATATAGTTATTGAATTTAAGAAGCTCGTTGTCGTCGTCGTATAGACTATTGCCATTGCTTTTAGTTGATCACCAGAACCTGATGGTAAGACTCTTGCTGAAAACACGAAGTCATGTCCTCATCAAAGGAAATGGAGAAATGAATTTGGTACTGAGAAGATGTTTTTTCCTGGCTGGCTAGCTTTTAGAGTACGTGATGTAGGTTATTGGGGGAGGGGATCTTCTGAAGTCTTCCCTAGCTGTTGTGTACAAGGAGCTGTAAATAGCATCTAGTATAATAGCAAGATATACCTATGGGTACAATAGTGGCATGAATGTTTGTGGGAATGACTATCTTCCCACAATGAACATCTTAATATGTTATTGCTGTGAAGAGATATAACCAAGGAAACCAACTGAAGAAAGAGCTTAATAGAGGCATACAGTTTCATAGGGAAAGGCCATGACCATCATGGCCATAATTAGGGCAACAGACTGGCAGGCATGTTGCTGGAGCAGTATATGAGAAACGCATCATGAAGCAATAAGTGTGAGGCAGAGAGAAACCTCAATGCCCACTTCTGCTGACTCACCTCCTAATGTTTCCCAAACAGGTTCCCCAGCTGGGACCCAAGTATTCACACATATGAGCCTACAGGGGCAATTCTCATTGAAACCATCAGAATGATCAGCTATTTTTCTTACTGTACCAAATACACAGGAAGAAAAGCATGTTTTATACTCTAGATCCGGAAAAGAACCTGTGGCTAACAAACTCACAGACCCCACCCTTCCTCGTCTGCCTCTCACACCTTCATCAACAACTCTCTAAACATGGTACTAATCTGGTTTTGTACTTGAATGAAATCATTCAAAAGTCCTTCCATTTATAAAATCTATCCCTGCATTTTTCAACTAGGTGAGGTCTCCTGCAGACCTGGTACAATCCTTTCCATTTTTCAGGAGACAGCAACTAGAGGCAAATACCTGAACTATGAACAGAAGTCTGTGAAGAAAGATATGTGCAAGACACATAGAGACAGTGGATGGAAAAGATGTAGGCTACTCACCACCCTCACTCTTGTGAGAAACCATCACATCAAGCTAGGCTGCAGGAAGTTCAAGCTGAAGACTGTATCCCTCTCCCAGAGATACAGGAAAGGGTCCAAAATAAGAATTTCAGGATAAGCCATGGAAACAGGTGACCATTATTTTAAAAAAGTGTTAAAAACTAAATACACATTTCTAGGGCTTGTGATATAGAACAAAGTATAACGTAAGACTACAAGGCTTCAGAAATGTATTATGAACATCACGTAAAGGTAGATGTCTGTAGAGGCCAGAGGGCAATCCCAGCTTCTTCCAGCTAAGGTCTGGTGAGTTTAAGGAATGTGGCAATGTTATCTGAACAGTGAATATGCTAGAGCAGGGATTCTGTGTTTTCCTTAGAATACGATTACTGTTCACTTTGGTCTGTTTGTCAACTTGTTAGCCCAGTGGGTTAGTTGATATTTCTAATCCTATCAATTTGAGGGCAGAGGTCAAGAAGAAGAGATTCTGGAACCTGTGATGTCAGGATATAAGTCACACAACTTGGGTAATCCAAGGATCCCGTATATCAAGGTTCACGGTGAACACCAAATGACCCTTGTGGTCATGGTGTTGCTTGGTCTCATTCTGGTAGGCACCATTGTGACTTCTTGGGGTTTCAAACTAGTCTGTATGCAATATAGCCTATTGTTTTGCAGAATGTGTAAGGTAAAGTTAAGGCTTAATATGTGATATGATGCAGATATGGATCAACAAGAAATATGATCAGGCAGGCTCTTCTTTAATAAGGAACAGTCTCTACCTTTTATGTGACCTTGACTAGGTCCTGGAGGTGAATGGAAGACAAATCCTGAACACAAAATTTTTAAGTCTGGATGTGTCTCAGACCTAAGAAGGCCCTGGTTTAGTTCTGACTCACCAAGTGTGAGACTGTACCATGGATTCAATGAAAAGATTGTGTAGATCAGTCTTGAAATTCATGTAGGCAACTGCTGGTAGATATGGTTGTTCCAAACCTCTTTGAAGTCTTGGTAATGGTCAACACACACTCTGAGGTAAGCCTGTTCTTGATTTCTTGAATACTAGATGTAGCACCTGGCCATATTATGGCTGCAGAGTGTGGCCCACATACCCATCACACCAAAAGAAGTCTGCCCAGATTGTTTCTGTGTGTGTGTGGCCCAGATACCATGAAGATCATTATGTTATTTTATGAAGAATTATGTGGGCCATGTACCATTGAACCTAAATTTGAGCCAAGCTTAATTATTGTGGAAGAACCCTCAGCTTACCTTGATATCTGTTTGCTGTCTGTCATCAGCATAGGAAGCCTCATTTTTGAGTTCAAGATTTGGGGTGAACAGGGTCAAACCTAAGGGTTTGACCAAATTCAGGAAGTTCAGTTTAAGCAACTTGATATTAAGGCATAACAGTATTGTTTGGTCATTAAAATGAGACCTGTTTAAGGCCATGGTATGGTCCTTGATGCCTTGTTTATTTTTAAGTCTGAGTGTGGTTTAGACCCAAGAAGGCGCTGATTCAGTTCTGACTCACCCAGTGTGAGACTGTACCATGGATTCAGTGAAAAGATTGAATATATTTATATTGCCAAAGATACCCTCAACTTTAAACTTAGCCCAAGCTACTTGGTCATATGGGAGCTTTCAGGGTACTATTGATGTCACTCTACTGGCTTTGCCCATCTATCACCTATCAGGGCACTGCTTCATGGGGTTAAACTAGGTCCAAACCTTCCTGAAATACTGAGTATGGCCTAAGTCACACTTGAGGCCAATTTGTTGTCTAGATCTGTGGTATTCAAGAAAAGACCTAGGCACAAAATATTCCTGGGTATAGCCCACACACCCTGGATCCATGTGAGTCTAAGACTTTCAATGAATGTGCTATCATGGATCACCATTGAGGGCTTGACTGATTGTAAAATATCAAGTGATATCAAGGCCTTGGATCAGAATACCTCTGGGTACTCTCCAATGATATGTTAAGGAATGCCTATGTAACTACATGAGTGAAGGAGTCCTTGACTCCATTAAGACTGTGATATTTGTGGCCCCCTTATGGTATGAAGGTGCCCTGGGTTGGATGAAAAGATAGGGCCCTGGCCCTGCCTACATAATGTTAAAGGTTTATGAGTTTAATTCTTTCTCTGGGGGCTGCAGGTTTATTGTCAGGTAAATTTCTTGTCTAGGTTCATCTGCACTCATATATTGCTTGGTCCTTGCCTACTTAAAGATCAAAGTTCTTTTATCTGGTCAGACCAAACTCCATTTAATTTTACCATTTAAGACCAGGCTTCCACCTGGTGGTGTTGGCGCATGCCTTTAATCTCAGCACTTGGGAGGCAGAGGCAGGCAGATTTCTGAGTTCAAGGCCAGCCTGGTCTACAAAGTGAGTTCCAGGACAGCCAGGACTACACAGAGAAACCCTGTCTCAAAAAACCAAAAACAAAACCAAAAATAAACAAACAAAAAAAGACAGGGCTTCTTAGGGTCAGCATTTCGTTTGGCCCCATATCTCTCCTTGGTTTGTCATGGGGCGCCTTTGATTTTTGGTTTTGGGCCAAGCTTCAGAAAAGTCAGTGATAGTTCCAATTAAACATTTTCACTTTTGGCTTTACCCAGTGTCTTCTATGATGAATACTGACTCTGATTCTTCAAAATCAGTATATGGTCTGAGTCTGATTCTCTTCTTGACTGTAGCCAGTTTCTTCAGAATAAGGATTAAGCCTAGGCATATAGGTTTTCCTGCTTTGGCCTGGGCCTTTTTCTTTTTAGGGATTACTTCCAGGCACTTTTCTTCTTGGGAGCCAGGGCGGCTTCAGGTAAGGGTAAGCCTGGCCATTCTCCTTTTCTTAGTTGAGACTGGGCCTCATTCATTTGAGAAATGGACCAAGTCCCAATTATCTTCTTGGTTTTGGCCCAGGCTTTATAGGTTAAGGGTTAGGTCCTGCATTGTCCGCTTGCTTTTGCCTGGGCCCCCCTTTCATTTGAGGGATTGTCCTGGGCCTACTTCCCTTATTTGTTTGGGCCTTGGCTTCTACAATGTGAGGGTTGGGCCCAGTTCCACTTCTATTCTTGGATTGGACCTCAGCTTCATCATGGCAAGTGGTAGGCTCACACACTTTTTTTTTTCCTTCTCCTTGGATTATTTGAAGGATTGACTTTAGTTCACTTATCTTCTTGGTTTGGGCATAGTTTATTTAGCACCAGTATTGACACAGACCTTTTTCAGTTCAGGTTTGACTAGGGCACACTTCTGTTTTTAGTTTGGGCCCAGACTTCTTTGGGTGAGGGTTAAAGCTGATTTACCTTTAGAGATTTTCCTCAGGCCTCATCAAGTTTAGTCTTAAACTTCTCTTTTGGTGTCTTTAGGTTCATGGGTAAACCTAGTGTACTTTCATTTCAGACTTTTGGCACAGTTAGGTTTGGTCTGGGCTACATTTTAGTGAGTAGAGGCCAATACTTATTGTCCTTTATATAAATCTTAAATATACTTAGGATACTATTGCTCTGTCCAGGGTATAGTGCACAGACACAGACAGTTAAGCACACAACACAGATGACATAAATTATACTGATACAAATAGAAAGGGTAAATAGGTATGAGAGAAGAGAGAAGGGTGGTTAGAAAAGTCTTTCTGATGTGTAACTTGAGTACAGCTGCCTTGAAGAAGACCCATGAGGTAATGGGGAAAGATGGCTGCTTCTAAGAAGAGATACAAAGGGTTCCAAGCAAGGGACCATGGAGCATTCCCTCCCTTCTGTGGTCTAATGCCATGAAGAAATGGCACAAGTGATTACTGAGAGAAGTGTCTGATGCTCCGTGAGTCTAGGAAAATTGTTCTAAACCACCCTAATGCTATGACCTTTTGGTGCATTTTCCCATGTTGTGGTGACCCCCTAGCCTTAAATTTCTTTTCATTGCTAACTCATAACTGTAATTTTGCTACTGTTATGAATCATATTATAAATATTTGAAATGCAGAATGTCTGATATACAACCTCTGAGAATAGGTCAATCAATTTTCCAAGGGGTCATGACCCACAGGATGAGAACCACTTGTCTAGAGGCTGTTCTACTAAGGCAGAGGTAGGTTGTGCTGATCCTTACATGTCTTTTTTCCCCAGTGTGAAAATAGGGTCCTCTTCCTCTGCAGCTGTGAGGGTGGTGCCTCGAGTCCATGTCATTGCATCTCTTAAGTTGCCACCATACTGTACTTACAAAAAAAACAAAAAACAAAACAAAACAAAAAAACAGCCTCAAACACTGAATCGTGCCTTAATGACACTTTTAAGAAAGAGCCCTGCCTAGTACATTCACCAACATGAGACTGGATCTTCACATGGAGAATTTCTGCGCTGACTAGCCTAAAGCAGATTATTGCTCACCTTATTCTTGTTTTGAATCACAGCCCACTAAAATATACTGTGACACCAGTAGACCAATACCACACCCCTGAACAGAGGGCAGGCCTCGCTCTGTTCAGGGACTCTCCAAACACTGTGCAGGTATTCAGGTGTCTTTTGGACTGATCCTTAGGACAAGTACCTGAAGGTTTCTCTTATGATTCTTTTTCTTTTTCTTTTTCTTTTTTTTAGGATCAACCTTATATCCAGGCATCCTTCTCCTATCAGAGGACATCACCCCTAGGAAGAGGAAGATCTGTGGGGATGGGGCATACTCAGCCCAAATGTATAAAATTCACAATTTGGTCTATCATTTCTGTTGAGTTGGTTTACCAGTAAGATGCTTTTGTCATGAGGCTTTCAGTGCACCATCTGTAGCACTGGGTTTGGAGGATAGAACTAATTGAAATATTTGGCCTCCAACCTGTACCTTTCTCATTATTAAACCAGTGGGATTTCCCAGAGACCAGAAATCCATTAAGATTTCCCCACCTGGCCCCACATTTCAGGAAATGATGTCTGAGACTGTCACTCACTGGAGCATAATAGGAAATCCATCTTATCCCACTTTGGAAACTGGAGTCCTGAGACAGGGACTGACTCTGCCTCAGGTGCTGTCACCTTTTCTAACAAAAAGAGGTGATTAGAAGACGTCTGTTGTGTATACCACACTTTTATATGCAGATACAAAATCAGCCACAGGTTTAAGACACACATTCAATAAACAAAATTATACAAATGAAAGTGAATGAAAGAATACTGTAACACTGGTTTCTGAGACATAACATTAGCCATGCAAAGAAGACCTTAGTTGACTAAAAATCAACTTCCTTGTTGTCAGGAAGCTTCATCTCTAGAGAAGCCCAAGAATCAAGAACTACCTGCTTACCTTGTACAGCATGTGATCCCTGGATGAATATCACTGAAGGGAAGTATAAAGAGATAATCTTCAGCCTTCTGGAGGCCCACGCCTTGATCTTATAGCAGGTGGTACCTGATCAGACTCCATTATGGCCTTTCTTCTTGGCACGGATAACGAGCCCTCTCCCTCACACTCGATTTGGCATGCCATTCCGCAGACATCCCTGCATTCCCTGGGGTCTTGATATCTTACCAGAATCATGTATGGTTTGATCACAGACCTGTCAAGAGCCTCTGTGAATACCAGTCACCCTCATTTAGGTCACCTTATCAGTATGAGCCTAATGCAGAGTGTAGAGGTGGTCTTTTAGCCACATCTCTAACCCACAAAACAGCCCTCCTGCCAACACCTTATGCTCCCAGCCTTCCCCATTAGGCATTGTGCTGCCCACACATCAAGGCTTTACCATGGCAATGACTCCTAATATTAGGTCACAGTGGCCTGACCTCACTTCATTCCGAGACCATAGTTTCCAGAGGTTCCATCTTCTCTGGACAGAGTGTCTTTTCCCCTCAAGCTACTGATGTTCAAGAGGCTCTAGAGTTATAAGCCTAAGACTTGTATCAGATGTTTCTCTGGGAACTCCCTCACATCTAGTCTCCTCCTCTCAGTTGGTACCTTCACCCATGCAAGGGAAGGCAAGGGGACAGTGCCTCATCTTTATTCCCCATGAGCACCACTGTGCCTACCCATGTCCATTTTCACTTTGTCTCCTTGGTCCCCTTGTAGTCACCAACTTTTGAGGTGCTAGCTGTCGTTTCTGGGGACAAGATGAAAAGATGAGTGAAACCTTTGTTCCTCCATTATACCCCTCAGATCAGTGTATTTATACCTTCACTTATGATAGACTCAAAAGCAGAGAGCTCACCTAGTACACCAAAGGTTCTGTTTGTCCACTGCCACAAGATAGGTATAAGACAAGTAAACATATGAGCTGATTGATAAACAGCTGCATGGAAAGAATCTGCTTAATTAGTAAACTGACCTCTCAGTTTTATCCTGAGCCTGCTCCAATCAATGAGGTCATGGGAGCATCCAACCTGTTGTGCAGTCACCTCAGCTGTGCCTCCCCCTGAAGGACTGTGTGTGTGAAGTATTGCACATCCATGCAACTTTACAGTGAGCCCAAGCCAAGTGCTCAGGCTCAGAGGACACTGCAGCAGTGACAGAGGGTTTTCAGTAGCTGTGCTCTGTGCCCAGAGTCACCCTGTCTCAAAATAAGATTTCTATGATAAAGACATACATTTACACGTGGCCTTTGCTTTCACTCATACTAGCATGCCCATGTCCCAGAACATACATGCTCTCATAATCCCTGCCTTCAGTTATGTTGTAGAGAACTCATTGGGCACAAAAGACTGCTGCTGTAACGTGGCAAAGTTAGGAACTCCAGGACAGAGGATATGTGAAGCACCTCCTACCTACCTTGAACACTATAGATTGCCAGAGCTGACACTTGTCCCACCATTGGGACACAACAGAGCTTCATCCTCCACCAGTCCGGAGCCTGGAGTCTTTTCAGCTTTTACAGGTTGGATGTGGTCATCCTGTAGCCCCTTTCTCTGCTGAAGTGTGGGTATCATCTTTCTGTGTCCTTGCATGCCTGGTTTCTCTGTACACATCCTTCTGGTACCTGCTACAGTCATCTCTTCTTACCATAGGCCCTGTCCTATTTGATAAAGGGAACTTCATGGACATCACTGTGACTTACAGATTCTAAGTCTCTGTACATCATTCTGGGTTTAAATTAGACCATCATCCCAGGATGGTGGGAGTCTTCACCCCAACCCAACTTTTCCTACTCTGTTTTCCTGCCAACCCCTGTAGACCCTATGTTCCCTCAAGCCTAGGCCACCACCTTCACAGTGGTGATGATCTATCCTGTGATGTCAAAAGAATCCTGGCCTTACCTCACTCAGTATCTTTAAAGGTGTCCCATCACTTTCTTTCCCTCTCTACATTGTCCTTTTCATTTCCAATATCCTTGAAGAATGTTTTGGGTATGGCCTGTGTCCTGTTCAGATATACTTACCTGAAAACTACCTCACACTCTTCTTCTCACTATAGCCCCTTTAGATCTGGGAGCAGAAAGACAGGAAGTGATACTAGTTCCTCAGCTCCAGTGTAAGTTCATGCACTACCCAGTTACTTTAGTGGCTGATCTGACCAGCAAGGATGCTTTACTGCCATTTAGCCTTGAGGATGCCATTCACTGAATCTAGGACTGGAGTACCAAGGAGACTGCAAAGACATTCTATGAAAAGTCCTAGCCTAACCCAATAGACATCTAAAGTTCAAGCCCCAGCCCCTCAAAAATATAGATTAGTACACACATAATCTAAAGATGAAGTGTGGATAAAACTTAAATAACCATAAGCTCTATACATAGGGAGACCAACATGAGGTTCATGAAATCTTGGGGAACTTCTCTCTTCTGGGTCTTTTCTCAATTTCCCAAGTACTTGTATATAGAGCA
This sequence comes from Apodemus sylvaticus, assembly GCF_947179515.1. NCBI lineage: Eukaryota > Metazoa > Chordata > Mammalia > Rodentia > Muridae > Apodemus > Apodemus sylvaticus. The sequence goes on along the minus strand of NC_067472.1, from coordinate 80,721,551 downwards.
TGAGAAAGAATCATTTCCCACACTGTTCTGAGGCCAATGTCCCAGAAAGGTGGGAGGTTACACACTTAGTGTTTTAGTTTCATTAGCAATAGTGTGAAAGTCACTTAGCCTGTCTCAAAACACATTGAGGCCAGGGACAGGAAGATATATGACATCAATGAATAGTATGTTCATGTATCTTTATACATATGGATATGGACCAGACTAGCACATACATGAATACACATATAAATCATACCAAAATGAAAATATGTACATGAAGCAATTATAGAAATAGAGGGCAATGCTGTGCTGGCATTTGCTGTGACAGTGATAATAGTAGTTGTAACCATATAATGACAGATCTCTGAGTTAAAATTGAAAGATTGCTATTGCTGGGAACTGAGGCTCTCAGGGAAGCCCAAGAATCAGAGCCCAGGATTTACTGCTCAGCTGCCCTGGCCACATTACAAGTGATGGTCATATGTGGGCATATAGACAGCCATGCTGCTTCCTTCCATGCCTGGAGTTTGGACTCCACATACACTGTGTAGTTTTGTCCCAAGCTCGTTGTCCCGAGCTCCCCCCCTCTCTATCTATCTATCTATCTATCTATCTATCTATCTATCTATCTATATCTCAAGCAGAGTTTACTCTAACTCTGTTCTTAAGTGGCAGTTCATCCAGCTAGCTAGTGACCCTCTGATCCCTGCTGTTTGCAGCTCTTCTTAGGATGAGGTGCCCTAGATTAGGGACACTTCACGTGCCTCATGATGCCTCAGTTTCCCCATGAAAAGTCCAACCAAGAAGTGCTGAATGTCTGTCACTCAGGTCATGAATATCAGACAGTACCCAAGCCACAAGAAAACTTAAAGTTACTGGAAAATGCTGTCTTGTTTTGAATCCCAGCCCTCCCCAGCAGTGTTTGAGTTGCTCTCTGACAAAACCACAGCAGTTACTATGTCAGGAATCTGCCATGTACAATCACAGAGCCATCACCTAACCTTATCCTGAGACTCTCAATGAATGTCCAGACCCTCAGTTGCCTCCCAGTCAGGTCCATCCTTCTCTGCCTACCACTTTGCAAGCATCCCCTAAGCATTTTGTTTTTAGAACATAATGGGAGGCTTTTCTCAGAGACACTTTTATGGGAACCAGCTTACATCCAGTTGCTACCAGCCTTCTATCTTCCCATAAATACCTCAGCTTTGAGAGGAGAAAGACATATGACAGTGCCGTTCTTATAGCACAAATGTCTGAGCCTCACACTCTGCCTTATCATGACAGACATTCTATAGCCAACATGGTTTCATTGGTATCAGTACATAAGCAGGATGCCACCTTCTTCCTTCTGAGGTCTAGATATGAATGTGATGAAAATCGTACTTTCCATTCTTTCCTCTCTGTATCATTAATATGCTAGCCTTGAATTAGGTTGTGGGTTCATAGTGGAGAACTTCTTGGCATCATAGATGTCCTGGGATCTAAAGTGACCAGCACAAAGATATGGAGATGACTAGTGAAACAATAGTCAATAAAAAATAAATCAATAAACACGAGTAAATGAATAAGAACATAAAGTATGGATGTATCCTAAGTAACAACTTTTTCAAAGAGAATCCAGCTGCGCTGTGCCAAGGTTTGTGGGAGGAGCTGCCCTTACCTGTCTTGTCTCTGTTGTGCTTAGCTCTGAATGAACAGAAAGTGGATGAATCACTCTGCTATGCAAAATTACACAGAGCCCTCTGACCCCACACACTAGCATGATGATGAAGCAAAGGAATTTGTAAGAACATTGTGTTCCACAATCATAAGGCACAGAGAGAGCACACTGGAATGGTGTGAATCTTTTGAAACCCCAAAGCTCATCCCCAGTGGCACACCTACTCCAGCACAGCCAAACCACTTACACCTTTCTGAACAGCTCCACCAACTGGAGGCCAAGTACTTAAATATAAGAGCCTATGGAGGCCATGTTTGTTCAATTCCCTGGTCCCAACAGGCTCATGGTTATATCATAATGCAAAATACATCTAGTTTACCTTCAAAAGTTACCATAGTCTTTCAGTCTAAACATATTTTAAAGCCCCAAATCCAAAGTCACTTAATTACATACTTCTTATATACAGCAGCAAAGAATATACATAACTATTCCAAAAGGGTGAAATCAGAGCATAGTAAAGAAATACTGGAGGAAAGAAAAACCTCAGCAAGACAAACCCCAAATCCTGTAGCTCCATGTCTACTGTCAGAGAGCTTAGCTGGCTCCAACCCCCAGCCCTCACTCCCTATCCCCATACCTTGTGTAGGGCATATGAACCCATCCCACTGGGAGAGGAAGAACCCAGAACCACACTCCTCCTTTACTGTCTGCAGCATGCATCTCTATCACGAGGTGGTTCCACCCCTGTATGCATCTTTTCTTGGCAGATATCCCATAGCTCTGGCATGTTCAGCATCTTGGGATCTCCAAACAAAATCCAGGCTTCACCTTCACAGCTACACACTATGGCCTCTCTCTGGGCCTTTACGCAAGGCCCGTCCTGGAACACATTGCCTGGCCTTCAGTGGCTCTCCTTAACCATAGAGGAAGATTCCACCACTCCTTTACTAATGTATCCTTCATGACTGTGAAGTCAGAACTACATGGACAATACTCCCATGCTTGGCTGCCCCTTTGGGATAGAGCCTGACCTCTTGAATTACATCTCAGCATCTTTCATTGATGCCTCATTTTAGGAACAGAACTAACATTCTTCAGGCCTTTTCCTTTCATAGTACAGAAGCTTGGCGGGGTGGGTCTTGCCCTGAGGACAACCCTTCCCTTATTTCCTTTCAGATCAGTCCTTTCCATAATCTTCTTATCTCTTTCAGCACAAGTCTTGGCTCCAATATTAAATTTCCTAGCCCTCTTCTCTCTTCAAACCGTACATTTTACTTTTCTTTTTGCCCCACTTGTTCTTGTTCATTGTAAACACTCCTAAGAATGATCACTAATAACCATGTGACAGAGTCAATATTAGGCTGTCTTGAAATCTCCACCAAAAAAAATAGTCCATTACTGTTTAAATGAGCTTCAGGCAGATTCATAGAGCAAGAGCAAAATACCACAAGAGCAGTCTCTAGCCCCGTTGCTAATATTGCTCCCCTATGAAACCTCTACAGTCTATATAGCTCTCAGTACTACTGTCTTCCAAGGTCCTACTAGGAAGTGGGTGTGGTATGTGAAAAAATTCAACAAGACAGTAGGTCCTGACCCTCTAACCATTAGACATATGTCTGAGTTACTTTCTTGATGCTGTAATAAAACATCAGAAGCGGTTTAGATAAAAATGTTTATTTTAGCTCCAGAAGAATACAGTCCATCATGGTAGGGAAGGCATGGCAGCAGGAACATAAGGCCAGCCTGTTATACTGCATCAGCACTCCCAAGGACAGAAAGAGAAGAAGTAGTGCCAAGCTATAGAACCCCAAAGCCCCTTCCCCAGGGGCTTACTTCCTTTAGCAAAGCTCCAGTGTGTGAAAGTTCCACAGCAGCACCATGAGCTGGGGACCAAATGTTCAAACACATGAGTCAATGGAACTTTTCACATTCAAACCACAGCAGCATAGCTTGAGGCTAATTGTTAACCAGTAATATTTTAGGCCCACCAGGTCTAATCCATAAAACTCACCTATACGCAGCTAGTAAGCCACAGTTAGTAAGAAATCAGAGTCCTGAATCACCCTGTGGACAAGCACTCCATAAGCAGTGCCCATTTTGAACTTCATGCAAAGAGGAATAAACATATATGATTTGTTTAAGGTATTGTGTGTGTGTGTTTGATCTGTTCTTTAGAACTTCATCTTGACTGTAGCAATAGGTGTCTGACACTGGACACTGGTCTGGGAGGCTGATTGTGAGTGTTTCTAGCTAGCTTAGTATCCTGAGCAAAGGTAATCTCTCTCTTGGTACCACTCAGGAGCTAAGCTTCATTTAGGATGTTGTCACTTCTCTCTGGGCCCTGCTAATCTACCTGAGTGCCTGTTCATTTCCAGGGTTCTCAGTTCTGTGCTCCACAGAACTTCCCTGCTCCCTGGGGACCAGCTGTTTGATCCCAGGTGCCTATGCAGCTCAATCTCTTGCATGACAATTTTCCATACTCTCTGTTATTTCTTGGGTTCTCAATCTTTTCATAAAAAATTCATGCTGGATGGAGGGTTTTACATACCAAACAGGCTGGAGATTTTGGGGGTCAGCTTAGTGTTTCAAAATGTTCCACTGCTTTTGAATTTTTTTTTTACTACAATCACTCTGAAAGAAATCCCTATTGCTTGATATTAACAAATGTAGCCATTGAAGCAGACACACATATCCAAAAACACCAGGAGAATTAATTATCTACAGTTAGAGCCAGCTCATTCTTTCTCTTCCTGGGCAAGACTGTGAAGTTGAATGATCTCCACTCGGTTTCTGTGTCTCAAGAATTATGTTGTGCAGCAGGACCAACCAGGCAGTAAGATAACAAGAAAACACCATGCTGGCATCCCCTAGGCACAGCCCCTCTGGCTGGATAAGTGGGGAAGTAAAAATTGTCCTCTAATTTTACTACATCAAGTCTAAGGGGACTCCTGCAGGCATGGGCCCTAATAGTCAGAATAATAGCATCTCAATATGGGCAGAACCCCTGCCTTACAGAAGAACTCTCTGGCTTTCAGCAAGGAGGGAGTCTGAAATTATGATAACACTCACTATAATTTTGTGTGCTGGCTACATGGCAAGCACTGTTATTAGCACTGTGTGACACTGTCAGTATGTCAACTCCATTAATGCCTGATGGTCTTGTCAGCTTCATATGAAGAAGGAGAAGGCTAAAACGTAGGGAGTTGAAGTAGCTTCCTCTAGAAAGGGTTGGAACCCTAGGGATCTGAAGTCTGGAACCTTTGATCCAGAGTAATATGCATTGTTACTGGGGCAAAGTTCACTGGGTTAAGAGAGAGAATATCCAAAATATAACTCAAAGCCTGTCATGAATAAATTGGGTTTGTTTGCTTGTTTGTTTGTCTTCAGGGGTACTATGGATCAAACTCATAACTTCACCCACACTTGGAAAGCAAGTTGTCAAGAATGTTTTACTGGGCTACAAGCCCAACCTATGGGATTTTGAAACTGTTTTATCATGTGACCAAGTCTATGAAACCTCTTGAGTACTAGAACCCCAAATATACACCATCAGCTCAGAAGGCAAGTTGTTTTAACACAGAGAAAAGTGCTATGTTTCTCTTTAAAATAGCATTTTCCTTTACTCAGTATGGTGAACGATTAGTCTGCAACAGTGTATTTGGGTCCTCCCCTCCCACTGGCACTGAGCTTAGTCAAATGACACCTTATGACCAATGAGATAAGCTTGCATAGTGTGGATTGTCTTATCCTGAGGCTCTCAAGTAGCCCATGGCTGTCAAGACATGCTTGGAATCAAGGAATCAAGACAAGCTTGTTAGAAAATGAGATGTGGGTAGTCATAACCCAAATCACTTTGAGTCAATCCCAGACCCCGTGAATAAAGTGCCAAGCCATCCCAGGCCAGAAGAACCATCATACCAATCCACAAAGTCAAGAAAAAATAAAGACAACATAAGATTTGGGGTGTTTTATTAAGCAGAAAAAAAAATCTAGTATAGATAGATAGAGTCAGGTGACACTAGCTTCCTAATCCTGAGGCTGCTTCAGCTTCAGCCTTCTCTTCTGTATCTCAGTGTATAAAAATAAGGCAAAAACAGTATATCTTAATGATGTTTACTGGAAATAATATTTTCTTAATGCTAATTCTTTGACTAGTTTTCTGTTTGTTAAAACTTAATCATACAGTTGTCAAGGAGTTAGTAACTGCCTTTGCTCTAGGAAGGCATGCATACAGATGAGCAAGATGGGTGCTCTGCCAATTGTAATTATGGGTTCCTGGAGATGCCCAGTACTAACTGTATATATGCCATACCCATGGATGAGGGAATTATTCTCCACTAACAACCAAAGGTGAGTGAGAGCCACATGCAAAGGAAGAATCACGGTGCAGAAGTCAGAGGCCTAAGAGACTCTGTGAATGGATGGTCTGAGTAAAAAAGCTGTATGCCCCAAACTGAAGAAGATGGGCAGACAGTCAGGATTGGGTGACAGCAGACAGGTAAACAGAAATGACAGTGACTGATAAATGGTCTATACCAGCCACAGGCTTTGTCAGCTTTCTCGCTAGCCAAAACACTCTGGGCTTCCATCAAAACTGCCAGGCACTACAAAGATGGCTGTCCGGTTCACACCAGAGCTGTCCATTAGTGCACTTGCATAGGTTTGCACATGTGTAAGAAATGAGCACCTTTCCAGGTCTTCTGGAAACTCTCATCCTTTGAATACTTTACCTATTACTTTTTAAAGGTGGAAAAGCTTCTGATAGCTAAAATCTGAAGTCTGGATCAAGGAATCTGAAGTCTAAAGTCTGAAGTCCAGGTCCATGGAGTCTATAAGATGAAGGCTAGATCCATAGGATCTGAAGTCTGGCTCCATGGGGTCTGAAGGCTGACGTCTCTGCCCCTTCGCACCAGATGCTCTCAAGGTTTCTACTCTTCTTGCCCATGTCTTAACCACTTGCCATCAGTCTAGACTCACTTCATGCTGCACTCCTCTGGGTTTTTTCACCGCCCCTCTCTTTCAACTCCAAGCACTTAGAGCATCTTTATTTTGATTGGGGAGGGTCACTGCTACAGACAGGGCAGTTGGAGGTTAAAAGCAGGTGAAATTCTGTTTTCCACTGATTACTAGCCTTGTGACCTGACCCTGGACAAATGACTTAACATTTCAAAGATGCCATCTCTATATTCCTAAAAATAGGATAATGACAGCACCATCCAAAATTAAATAAAAGCTCTTGGTGCAGTGTTTTGTTAAATGACCATTACACGTTTTATTGATAATGACTTTGAAAGACTACTTTTCCCCAGAGTCATGATTTTTAGGAAAGATGGAATTATGAGATGTTTAAATCCATGTTCTAGAAAAATGTCAATCATGCTTTCTATAAATACTGGCAGAAGGCTAGCAGGTGGATGAGTAAAGAGGCCAGTGGATGTGTGGGTTAGGTAGATGGGTAGGTGAGTGAACGGGCAGGTAGATGAAATTATAGATGTATTGATGGTCGCGTGGATGGATGTGCAGATGGAAGGATGGGTCAATGGAGCTGTAGATGGATGGGTATGCTGTGAGTGGATGGATGGATGGATGGACATGTGGATGGTTGGATAAATGAGTGGATAGATAGGTGAATTTATGGATAAATGGCTTGATCTATCAAGCCAAGTGAATATTGGCTATTTGGGTTTTCTTCCTTTTTCACCTCAGTATTCTATAGTTTCCAGTGTTTGACTTTTCATATCTTGGCTAAATTTACTCTCTTTTCAATTTTTAATAATTTTGTTAAATTGTTTTCTAGGTAGCTCCTTATTTGGGTATAAAATAATATTAATACCTATATATTGAAGTAAACAAATAAAAATGGCAGAAGATACAGATGCATCAAGCAAAAGCAACAATGATGAGGCCATCACAGTAGCTGTGCTGGTGGGAAGACACTGAGAAGGATTAACAGCTATTCCTGAAAGCTGTCTGAATAGGTAGGGTGGAAGAATCAAAAGCGATTCTGAAATTTCCAGCTTAGGTTGGGTGTAATGGAGTGAAGTGGAAACTTAAGGGTTCTTTGGAAAGTCAGTTGGATGGTATTTTTCTGGGGCAAAGGCATGAAGGAATGTTTAATTGAAGTGGACACAGGTGAAAGGCTAAGGCAGACGTGAAGGAACATTTGGCTGAAGCAGATACAGGAGAACGGATGTTCTGCTAAAGCAAGCACATGAAAAGACATGTGATGAGGTATTCTTTACTGGCACATATTTTGGTCGGCCTTACATTGTGCAGTTGAACTGCATTTGTTGAGATTCCATAGAGAGAAATGCACCAAAAGACTTCTGGTGGTGTGCTGCAGTTTCTTGCCACTTCCACGAACTCAGCCTGATTGACAGAGTGATGTCTTCTGAGACAGAGGCACATGCTGAGGCAAGACCCGTGGAGGATACGTGATGTGTCAGTTTGACTAGAGTATAAAAGTTTGGAGGGAGTATAAAAAGGACTCAATGGACAGTGACAAAAGCTGAGCTTGGCTTGCTGGTACAGCCAGCCATACAATGCTTGTCGGTCTTGCATCTTCCCTGATCTTCGCTTCGCACAGCTGAGAACTTTTCCTGGAGTTCCTGTTGGTTCCTCCTGCTGACTCCAACTGAGCTGAGGCCTGGCTGTCTCTGCTAGGTAGTGCCACCACTGCTGATTTGTGTTTGCTCTCCGGAGTCTACCAAACTAGACTGCTGCTATGTCCGTGTAAAGTGTTTGCAAGTACATCAAATTGCCTGCCGACGCTAACCTGCGAACTGAACTGATGATTTCCAGACAATACAGGCAGGAGTTGCTCCAAAGAACCTTTCTAAACAGGTCTACTTCCCCCATATCCTTTCTTTTCCACTACCTCTGGTGAGTGATGTGTTACGAGGAAGGTTAAAGCATTTAAGAGCCATCATTGAAAATAGACATTGAAAAAAATTAAAGTTCCAATGGGGTCATTCATTGAGAAAGACGGAGGGAGGAAAACATTCTACTGAACCCACTATTCCCATCCATTCAGAAGGAATCCTAGAACACAGACACATAAACTACACTTTGGGAGAAGGGGCCTCCCACACTTCAGAGCCCTTGCCTGCTTTATCCCTTCAGGTTCTCCATATAGCACCCAGCGTGGGGATCCAAGGAGTCTAAGGTAGTCTCATCAGCTGTACAATATAAAGTGACAAAGAATCACACACCAAGAGAGAGCAGAGCCTCGGGTGAGTCATGAGAAAGTCCTGCCCATCACCTCCCAACAGCAGGTGTGTCAGGTCCACGCCCAGCCACCTCCAGCCACGGCCCCATGGCTCAGGCATGTCCGTCCCTTTGCTCACCTTGAACAACATGGATCCTGATCATCAGTCCCACGTCAGGCCCTTCACAGAGAAGGAGCCCTGCTCTGTAGCTTAGGGAGAAAGAAAACAAAATTACAGAGCACTGTGAAATGGTCCCATTAGTTTCTGACAAGTGTTTTTTAATGAAAACAATACGGCCAATTTTTCATTAAGTTAGTTTTATTAAAATCTTAGAAGAACGACCTCTACTCTGATACTCTGTCTCCTCTCCATTTTTATGTAAGGATGTCCTTTCTGTGTGAATTGAAGATAATAAGACATAGTTCTTATATATTTTTAATGATCTATTCAGCAAAATTAAAAATCAGTAACCTTCTAGATATGCTCTCTCTCTTTCTCTTTGGTTTAATTTAAATAGTCATAGTAGAACAATAGCCACTGGGCTCTGGACACTAACCAGACACTGCCCTGTCACTAAGTGTCACTTATGGGATTATTACACTAGCTAGTTCACACTTCCTGGTAGGCACAGTGATATCAGAAGTGTTGCCCAAAGTCAAGGAGGGCAACTCAGTTAGCTGGTTCCAGTTTATTTGTTCATTTCCACGTACATCCACTTAGCTACCATCTTCTGGGATGGTGACAACACAGCAAGCCAGGCAGACAAGGTCTCTGTCTTTCTAAAACTTGGAGAATTGCAGCAAAGACACAACCTGATCATCTGGGCTCAGGGCTCAAGTAGGACCAGCGATGCTCTGTGACATGATGTTGTGAGCCTCTTACTGAAAGGATCAGACAAGTGTGGATGGGTAGGTATGCCAGTCAGTGGGTCAGTGAGAAGAAAAATGGATGATTTTTCCCCTTCCTTCTGAAGAGTCTCCCCAACTTCTCCTTATGTAACTGGCTTTACAAAGATCTAGAATCTGTAGCAGAGTGTCTATCATCTATCCAAATAACAAGTTGGTCTGATAGCAGAAAAGCCAGACAATGCTGCTAAGCCTTCTGATTTAGAGAAATGGGGGTCTTTAAATCACATACCTGAAGGAAGTGGAAGAGATGATAATGCCCCCCCAAGTCTTTTATCTCATGGCAATTTTTTCAGATGATTTAATTATCCCAGGCCCACTGTTAAATAGGACTATGTAGACTTGACATGAGAAAGCCAGCTCATGAACAGAGCTCTTATGCTTTGGTCCAGCTGCATCATTACAATACTCTGAAGGGGTGGATTTTAAAATGCAGATCACAGATCAGTAACTGCCTGGCGTCTATATAATTTTAACCTCCCCAAAACAATACCCATGTACACCAAAGTCTACAAGCTGATCTGAACCTCCAACATCCCCAGCCTCCTGCTCCAGTGCTTCTGTCTCTCACTTCCCTTTCCTGAGTGCATCCTATCCTCCACTCCTCTCAGGCATGAGGCTAACTGGTGATAACTCAGGCTCTTTAGAACGTGCTGTAGTCTCTGAGTCTAAGTCTTCCACAATCTGCCTATCAGGTTGTTTGCTGTTGTGATGCTCTCAGGAAGCCATATGCAAGGACCAGACTGTGAGCGTAAGAGCCAGGCAGCCCTGGCCTCTAGCTGAACTCTCTCAGAGCCCTGAAGCTTCTACTCCTATCATTCAACTCTCTTTGCTCAGAAGGCCGCTATAGGAACTCCATGAGGCACAGACCATGTTAACAGGCTGTCCTAATCCACGGATGACAGCAGGTTTGAACTGGTGGGTTTAGTCTCTGCCAAGATTTTTCTTCATCTCTATTCTGCTACATCTAGTATAAGTTCAGCATATGGAGAATTAACGTTGAGCTCACGGCTGTTCCTAGACAAAGCTGATTAAAAAGAAAGTCTAAGCATGACCATGTAACTCAGTGGTAGAGCACTTGCCTTGTATATATGCATGTACAAGGCCCTGGATTCTGTTCTCAGAGCTGCAAAAGTGGAAAGAGGGCAAAGGAGAAACCAGAGAGGCTAAGAAAAGGAGAGAGACCTGGTAGGGAGAATAGGATTCCATCTTGTGATAATCAATATTCCTATCTAATCAGTTTGCTTGAATTCAGCCATTTGGATTAGAGGCTGGAGTCAGAAGTCTGTGTGTAGAACTCCATACATCTCCTCCTTCATAACCCTGTTATGGTTTGAATACTAAGTATCTACTAGAGATTCATGGCTTAAAGACTTGGTTTCCAGTATAGAAGCATTCAGAGCTGGAGATTTCTGATTATTGCTAAGTCCTCAGGGCACCGGCTTCCCAAAAGAATCAACCTCTTGACAGATTCACAGCATGGGAGATGGTAGAAGGAGGTGTCAGGGAGAGCAGATACCTTACTAGAGTAGTACGAGCTCTGAAGAATTTACCTTGCCCCTGGTCCCTTCATGGTTCATTTCTTTCTGTGTCACCTCACAGTCCCTGATGATGTCCAACCCCACCATTGCCTCCCAGCAACGGAGCCAGCGCACCATGGACTAAAATCTCAGAACCCACAGCCAAAATAAATCTTTTCTCTCTTAAAATGTTTATCTCCTGCATTTGTCGAAGCCCCAATGTCTGATGGACACACTTCCTTAATTCTCTTGTTTTTATTTGCAAATGAGGGACTCAAGTGATACCCCTGTTTGAGGCAGTGGGTTTGTGTGCTTCCACCACAAGGGCTAGATTCACACACTTAACGATTTTATCAATAAAAGATAGAGAGGGATAGGTGGTGTTGTCATGGAGAGAATGCGCAGTGTTCTGTGAGATGGAACCTCGGTGTCCACGTTAGTAAAGTAGGGCCAGAGCTGCCTGCTGCAGAGTGCTTGGCTTGTGACAAGGAACAGATGGTGATCCGATATTGTGTTTTCGACTGTTGCTGAAGTTTCAGCCGAGTTATCACACAGCCAAAGAAATAAAACAGAAACAAAAAGGCAAGTTCTTGGACCACTCTGGCTCTAGAGGACAGACTTGCCCAAGGACCTGGAGAACACTTGTTAGGGAAGAAAGCATCCGTGCTCACAGAGTTAGAAAGCTGTGGCTGGGACTTTGAAAGAGAAACTTCTAATGAATTGGTATAGATTTTTTTTTTGAAAGACCAAGATTTTAACTTGTTGTTGGAATAGAAACAGTAGGAAAGAGACATAAAAGGGAAGAAACAGATGAGGTTGCACCTAATGGGCTCCAGTAAACAGCCTCAGCCCTGCATGTGGGAAAGCAAAGGCAGAGTCAATTTGAGAGGCAGCTTTTAGGTTCGGAGTCCTGGCAGGATGCACATGAAAGAAGCTGGCACGCCAGAGGGATATGGAAATGGCATGCAGAGAGGAAACTGAGAGCGACCCACTGCAGCGGGACGGCAATGGCCATCAGAGGCGGCTATGCTCACATCTGAGGAAAGAAGGTTGCCCAAAGCCTGAGAAACAAATTCAAAAGCCAAGAGAGGAAAAGTTACAGGGGAACCATGGTCTAGAAAAGATGGACTCTCAGGAAACCTAGGGTTGTTTATGTACAGGGAAGTTGCATCCGACCAGTAAGCACTTTTGAAATCTGGAGGCCAGGACTTTGTACAGAGCCCCTGCATGCCTTGGTCTTGGCACTGGCATACCATGCCAGTGGTGCTAAGGGATAAAAGGCATTAAAAACATGAAAATTCACAGTGCAGAGAGCAAGAGCCAAAGGAAAGACATGGAACTGGAAGCATCCTCACTGCTAAAGTTCACTGAATACCTACTGGGTATTAGTAGCCTCTTCCTGTAACTCATCTCTCTATCCGGGGGACCACACTTCAGTAAAGAGTTAGCAAGGTACTGAAACTTATGGAATTTGACACAAATGCTGTTATGTGCAACTGTGTGTGTGTGTGTGTGTGTGTGTGTGTGTGTGTGTGTATGCGCGCGCACTCATATGTGTGGTACACATAAATATGTAAACTTGCCTGTGCATGCACACGTGGAGCACAGAGCTTAACTTCAGGCATTTTCTCTTTCTCCACATTATTTTATTTTGAGACAGGTGTCTCACTGGACTTCTGTTTTACCGAAGCTTGCTAGCCAGCGAGCTCTGAGGGATCCCACCTCCCTCCTCCATCTCTAGGGTTACAGACAGGGTGCCTTATCCAACCTGGGCCTCTGCACTCTAGTCTGCACACTTGTGTTAGAAGCATTTTATTGACTGGCCCATTTCCTCAGCCCCACATTCAACCTTTGGATTGATGATATCTATTTGGACTTAAGCCTGGAGAACTGTAGATAACTCTGGCCAATCAAGCTAAATGTGAAGCACAAAAAAATCGTTGTCTTCTTCTCACTCAGCCATCACCGTGAACTTTTCTGCTTCCAAGCAGGAAGCCAAGAGTGTCTACAGTCTGTGACTGGAGCAGAGATGGGAAGTCTGTCTGGAAGCTCTATGGAAATCTCTGAGGGAAACACTATCATCTAAGGAAGTTTGTATTACCCTATGGCCCGATACTGTCAAACCTTGGAATGATGGGATACGTGAGTATGCTTATTAGGTTTTGTCAACTAGAGTCACTTTAGGAGAAGGAATCTCAACTAAGAAATTGCCTCCATCAGATTTGCCTGTGGGCATATCTGTGGGACACTTTCTTGATTAATGATTGGTGGATGTGGGAGGAGCCAGTCCTCTGTGTGCAGGGCTACCCCTGAGGGAATGGTCCTGGGAAGTATAAGGGTGGTACATGCCTTTAATCTTAGCAGAAAGACAGAAAGAAGGCTGTGAATTTGAGGCCAGCCTGATCTACAGAGCAAGTTTCAGCTACACAGAAAAACCCTGTCTTGAAAACAATCAAACAAAACAAAACAAAAAATGAAAAACCAAAAATTAAAGAAAAGACGGGACAAGACAAGGCTTGACAGCAAGTTGAGCAAGCCATGGAGAGCAATCCAGTAAGCAGAGCTTCCCCATGGTCTCTCGGCCTTGAGTTTCAGCTCCTGCCTTGAGTTTCTGCCTTGGCTTCCTTCAAATGATGAACTGAAATCTGTAAGCTAAATCAACCCTTCCGTCCCCAAGCTGCTTTTGGTCATAATGTTTACCACAGCAATGGAAAGCAAGCTAAGATAGCAAGAGGCATAGGCTTAGAAGCACCAAATTGCAAGAGGCTAAAGGATGAATTATCAGTTCAATGGAGGTTCCTTATAAGACAATGGAAATACAACAAGTGTGCCCAGAGAGAGGGAACTGTGACTGAGCAAAATAATGTTGTATAGTTAAAAGAAAAAGAAAGATGGAAAAAAACCTCATGTAATGGGTTTTTTATTTTCAAAGTTTCTTAAAAACAAGACTGATTTTTTTTTGGGGGGGGGGGGGAATATACAGTGTTCATTTAAGTAAAGTAGGCCTTAAACGCATTTTATATTATGACAATCCTGGTATAACTGATATTTCAAGCCCATTGGAATCCCTCTTGTGAGTGGTTGTAGAGCAAGCATAATTTGGGCAAATATATGACATCATTAGTCTTTAAGCTGTGGACTAGAACCCACACTGAGGAAAGATTCCCCCAAACTGCAAAGAAAGTAGAACCTTGATAGTAAAGCCCTGGTTTCCATGTGACTCTGTCCTGTCTGGCATGACATCCCTTGTAGGTGAGAACCACAGTCACTTGTTCCTGAAAGTAGCACTCTGAGGCCATCCACAAACTAACTCACGTGATCTTTATGACCAGTGCAATAGGCACAGTCCTCACACCTGGCCCAGGTCACCTGCAGCTCCTGCCTGCATTACTCGGCTCCCAACCAGGCTCTTTGATTTTATGTGTGAATAACCCTCCATGGTTGCAAGAGCTCAGTTTGAAACATAGGTCCTTGTAGGGTTAGTGGGGTCCTGGCCCTCTCTGCCACAGTGCTCGGGCCTCTCGAGGAGGCACGGCCCAGGAGTTTTGACTGTACCCCCCTCCTGCCACATGCGCAGGGAGGGCTGGGGGGCAGGTATGGGGCTATGGGAAGCTGTGAGATACCACTCCAGGGGTTGGGAAGCACAGTCTGAGGGTCCTGGGGACAACCAGAGCTGACTGCGGAGGTGTGTGTGTGTGGGTGTCCCCAAGGCCTGCCATGAGGTCAGGATCATATCATTATCACACTCTTGGGCACTAAGGCACTACTGGATGCCTCAGAAGAGCTGAGAATGGAGTTGGGGTCCATGGGCTGGATCTAGCCTGGGCCAAGGGAGAAAAGAGGGGAGCTCCAGCTGGATCTCGTAGGTATGGAGTCCTTGGCTTGCTGGCAGTAGGTTTGGGTTTGGACTTGGTGGCAGTCTTGGCTAGGGGCACTGAAAGGCCTTCTACCAGGTTAGAGAGCAGCTCTTTAAGCAAAGGCCTTCTCCATTGCACTCTACGGCAAATCCAGATGAAATGAGGCAGTCCATGGTTTTAAGGCATTATTGTCATGGTGGAAAGTGGATGAGTAAAACCCGTACCCCACTTTCAGGGTGGGCCTAAGGTTAAATACCTTTTGCAGGGAGGAGTCTCTGGGAATGAAAGCTTAATTGGCTAAGCCCTTCAGGCCTGTAGGTGCCTCATTAAAATGGAGATCTGGATTGAGCCTATGTGGTCAGGTCCTCTACCTGTGGAGGGGATTGGGGCATTGCCCTTACATGACTGATGACCACAAATCTATGGAGGGCTGCAGCCTTATGTCAGGAGCCTAGTGTCCAGGAACCAGGCAAAATGCCTGCCGTCCCTTTAAGGTTGCCAGGGTTTGTAAACATAGCTCAACCAGGAACCAGGCTGCCTTTCACAGTCCTACAGGTCCTGCCCTGCTTTCTCTCCACTTAAACCCCACTTAACATTCTTGATTTATTTAGCTTACAACCAAATCTCTTATATTGCTTACAGATCTGTGTACAGTCTACTTCCATTAGCTGTCTGAATACACTGCCCTTTTTCCCTGACATGTTATTCTTTCTAGAATTTATTCTTTAAATTATTTTTTTCATAACCCTTAATGCAGACCTTTTGACTCCACCCATACTGGCCTTAACATTATGTCTCAAGCACCCTTTCAATGTCTCTTCCCAATACTGGTTGGTTGGGTGGTTGGTTGGTTGGTTGGTTGATTGGTTATTTCCCCACCTTGCTACTATAGTTCAAACACAGGCCTTGCCCATACTAGGCATGTGAATGACCCCAGCCCCTGTCACTCTCTTCAAACTTGGAAGCAACCACACTGCCTGTCATCTCCCTCCATCTGCTCGTTTCCCACACATCCTATCCATCACACACTTCATCTACTACACCTTGTATTCACTGCCGTTCTCCCATGTAAGGATGCAGTTCTCATGGAAATAGAGGTTTGGGGTTGCTCTATTCACTGCTGTGTCCCAGCCACTTGAAATGGTGCTGGGCTCTTAGCAGCACTCAATGATCATTACTCGAAAGAATAAATTACCTCACACTTAAAGACAAGAAACCCCTGGAACAATGTCATAGAGTGATTAAGGAAGCAAGAGGCAGCCTAAAAATCTAAGCCCAGGCAGTCTGGCCGGTGCATTTTTTCTCCTCAAAGAAGCACAAAAGATTAATCAAAATAGAGCTAAAGGTGATTTCTATTAAATATTCCTTCCCCTCTATAACTACCTTCCATGCATTCCTGCTTTTTCTCATCTTCTCACATGGATAGGAATCTGTGCCTGGCAGAAAGTGCAAGAAAGAATAGATGGGGGGGGGCGGGGGGCAGGCAGGGAAATCAAACCTTGCCTCTTTTAAAATTATACTGATTTGCACAAAAAGTCCCAGAACCTCCTCGAAGAGCTCTGGAGATTGAATAAGTGGCAATCAAAAGAGGAACAGCCTGGTTACACCTTAAAAGTGAGCTCCTTATGCATATATCCTGGTCCCATGATGGTTCAGTACTGCTGAGATGGACCAGGCATTTTTAGGCCCTCAGCTTACTAGTTTGGAAACCCTGGAGATCATGTGCCCACCTCATTCTGCTCTGTAATAGTAAGTAACTTGTGGGCACAAGAGGGCCTGAATGTCCATCCCACCAATGTGTATTTAATCACCTGTCAAGACCTGAGGGGAACTAGCAAGAGCAAAGACTTCTCTGAATCCCCTTATGTCTCCTCTACAGGACTACAGCACATTTGGTTAACCACATCCCTGGCAAAGGCCATGATGCTCATGTGAGAAAGAATAATGGTAGACATCTTGTCTTCTCCATCTCTCAGCCTCATTTCAGGAAGGTAGGTCATGACATGCTTATGCTCATGGCCTGGGAAAGGGGTATTGATTAATAAAGCATGCTTTTCCTAGTCCCACCTCTCCTTCCTTTTCTGTTCAGTTGGCATGGCCTTTGGCTACTGTTTCTGAGAGGGAAGTTTTTGTTTTTGTTTTTTGTTTTTTTTTTAAAGATTTATTTTATTTACATGAGTAGCTGTCTTCAGGCACACTAGAAGAGGACATCAGATCCCATTACAGATGGTTGTGAGCCACCATGTGGCTGCTGAGAATTGAACTCAGGACCTTTGGAAGAGCAGTCAGCACTCTTAACCGCTGAGCCATCTGTCCAGCCCGAGAGGGAAGTTTATCTTTCTTCTCAGTTTAGTATATATTTGTATGTATATTCATATATACATATATGAGTGTATATCTGTGTGTGTATGTATATGTGTATAAATGCATGTAAAGTGTGTATTGTGTATATATGTATGTGAATATGTATATTATGTATATATGTATGCATGTGTATATATTTAAGTATCTATAGCATATGTCTATATATTTGTGCATATATATGTATATGTGTATTATGAATTTATAACTATGTATATACATATACATGTATTTACTGTGCATTTCTGTGTGCATATATATTTGATCAGATGTATATATACATTTATATATGTATATGTGCATGTAAATATATGTATAGATGTATATATGTACATGTGTAGGGTATGTCTAAATTTATGTATGTACATAGGTATTTGTGTATTAATTTATAACTATGAATATGCATGTATGTGTATGTGTACATTTATGTGGAATATCAGCATATATATATATATGCATGTTTATATATCTGTGTATTTTATGTACATATTTTTCCAAGGATGGAATTCAGAGTGTTGCTCATGTTGGGCTGATGCTCTGCCACTGAGCTACATCCCCAGACTGCTCTCCAGCTTTTCAAAGTCAAGCAGGAAGCAGTCTTGACAGTAGAGAGAATCTAGGACTAGCCAAGAATCTCCTCGCAGGTTCTCGGGCTTGCAGCGACGCTTCACCATGTGCTGAGCTCTCTCACCCCTACAAAACCAGAGTAACAGCATTTTTCATCAACCCTAGCCCATCTGAATGGACTCCCCCACCCTGACAGTCTCACTGAGTCCTCACTCCCAGCACCCAGCATCTGAGCATTAGCACCTGCACACTTGAGCCTGGAACTCTCACACTTTCCCACATAACCTATCTCTCCCACATCCCAGCAGTTAGAACTTCGACCACACAATCAATGATACCCTATCTTTAGTCATGTTGTAATGCTATAGCACAGTACTGAAGATTGGGCAATTTATAAAGACAAGAAATAGATTGTTTTCATCGGTTTTGGAGACTAGGATGTTTAAGATTGAGGTGCCGGTACCTGGTGAGAGCTTTGCTGTTGTAACAATCCACGGAGAGCAAGCAGAAGGACATATGGACAAGAGATGGGATTCATACACACAAGCCCCACCTCAGTGTTGGTTCTTTTATGAGGGCAGAAGCCCCCACAGCATAGTCACCTCTCTAACATCATCCCCTGGCACTTGCATCGAGGATTCAGTTTCCACCGCAGGCTGTGTTGAAAGACAGCACACCCACCTCATTTCAGAGAGAATGAATTCCCCCTAGGAAGCTGAAAAGCCTTTCTGTGGGATGCTTCCAACACCTACCCATGGTCCTCTTCGTCCCAGGAGCTGGAACCATGCAACCACCCAGATGGGCGATTCTCTGAGAGACATTCCTGCCTGATGCAGCTTCACACAGGGAAGCTGACACTACGTCTTCAAACATTTTTAATTGCCCTGTCAAGCTGACAATTATAGAACTAATTATTGAGGAGACAATACCAGATACACTGACTGAATCAAGCGTCAACTGAGTTTTTATGTAATTATGCAATTTAATGAATTGAAGGCTACAGTAATGGACTATTGCTGGTTAATTAGGGACTCCCTTTCTGCTAATAATGCCATTTATTTTCGACTCTCAGTATTTATTTTCAGCGTTTAAAGCATTGGACACATCTTCCTCTGACACTGACATGTTGAGTGTTTTTCTGTGGGCTTGGCTAACAATTGTGTTATTTATAGGCAGCCATTTTCTTTCATTCTCTGGCTGAAGAACTCCAACTGGTTTCTATTTTATTACAAGCATCTCATTTAGTCCCTGTGCCTAATTATCCTGCTACGGGGTGACATGCTCCTGTTTTTCTTCTGGATTGAGGCAAAAAGAAAAGTAGGGGATTATCACAAAGGATCATTGACCTGCATCGTATCAAGGTCAACTCTTATTCCTTTGAGCAGTGAGCATCTCTATATGTGGCACTGGGGATGGAACCCAGGACCTTGTGTGTGTTCGACAACTGCTTTATCACTGAGCCACATCCCTAGCACTGGAATTTGTTCTCATTTCTCACCATCTTCTTGATTTCTTGCCTAGCATGTTGTGTTTTCAAACTGTAGAGAAACAGCTTTTAGTCAATCTGGGCCCAGGAGTGGGGTGGGGATAGGGGATTTTCATGTGAAGATGCTCTGGGCTGTCCCAATGAGGACATTGCTAGTCACAGCTGATGAGTGGAAATCTGAATGTGGTGAAACATACAGCCACACACAGGATGCCAGACACAAGCTCAGTTTGCCCAGAGACTTGTCAATTATCCCATCAATGTGTCTGAGGATGAGAAACTCTGGCATAGAGTATCAATAACCATGAAGTAAGTTGATTTTCACCAGCCCAGCTTTAAGGAGGAAAACAAATATTTCACAACATCTAAAACATGATGGAACTGTCAAAAGTATGTGAAGCAGGCGACATAAATTGTGAAACATGAGTCATAGGGATGTTTGTTCTTCAGCAGTTAAAAGATTTGGAAAAAAATTGAAAAAAATTATGATGGCTGTTCCCTGGGCAAAACCAGCCTCTAGTGTCTAAACCCGGTTGCTCCAGGTGGGTCTTAGACAAAGCTGCTCATTGAGGACACAGAAAACTTGGTCAAAGTCCTTTTACAACAAGTTCATAAAGTTCCCCTGCTACGGTTGTAAGCCTAGCCTTGAATAGCTGAGTCATCCCTCCAGACCAAGTTCCCCCTTTGTAAGATTTAATCATGGTAGCTTTCCAGGAGGACGTTAGTGGTTTTGTGGGTCCAGTACCCCATTTCTCACTTGTTTTCTGTCTGTCTGTTGTTAGGACTGGACATGAGGTTTATAGAAACCATGAGATCCAGATCCAGCTGATGTTTGAAACTGTTCTCTGGCACCACTGAGTAGTCGTGTGTGTGTGTCTGGGGAATCTTGGCATTAACCCATGACTGCTGATGAGCATCTGTGTAGACTAAACTCTGACTGCTCATCTGGAGCTTGGAACGGTAACATCATGACACTGATAGATCTACCTTGGCCATCTCAAAGAAAAAGTTACTCCAAGATGAGTAATCACCACAGGGAAGGGAGAAGGAAAAAAGGATGGAGAAGGAGGTTCAGCATCCCTACCGAGACACCACATCACTGCTCCTAAGGACACCCTTCTCCACTCTTTTTCCTTGGAAGACTCTCCTCTCTAACTCAGTTACAATGCTCAAGCAGAGGACTCTCAACTTCACATCCTCAGAGCAGCTAGACACCTCCAATTACATGCCCCAATAACTCCACAAAATGCACCTGCTCACAGCTGCGTCTCCTGCCACCCAGCCCTCCCTTTTAGTCCTTGGACTATTATTCCTGTTGCTGCCCTGCCTTTCTCTCTCCCATCTACATCCCTGCCCTCTTCACTCACTCCTCCACACACTCTGTTCTTCACACCATACCTGCACTTTCTGCAGTTGCTCAAATGTTGGATGCATCTCCTGTTCCCAAATCTATCGCCCCAGAGACCCCCAAAGTATGAGAGGCCTCATCTCTCACGCTTCCAGTGTTCTATTCTTCATTAAAATAGTTTACTTTGGTTGCTGCTGTAGTGACTCAACTTTTTTCAAAGACTTATTTATTTATGAATATGGATGCTCTGTCTTCCTGAGGGCATCAGATCCCACCATAGGTGGTTCTGAGCCACTGTGTGATGCTGGGAATTGTACACAGGACCTCTGGAAGAGCAGCCAGCATTTTTAACCTCTGAACCATCTCTCCAATCTCATGCCTCAGCTTCTCATGTGTCACCTTTACCAACTATCGTTAATGCTCACAATACATCCTTAAAGTGAGATATTATTAACTCCTTCCTACAAATGAGGGAACTAAGGTTAGACAGCCTGGGTCTGTGGCTCAAAGGAGAGCAGACAAAGAAAAACAAAAACAAACAAAAAACAAACAAACAAAAAAAGCAGTTCCATCAGGATGGGAATCTGATTCTGCCATCCTGGCCACAAAGCCTTATTACTGAGAGAGTCGTTGCCACACCATCTGTCCTGCCTCCCACACCAGAAAAACAGTTCCTCGAAGATGGAATATATATCTTTATCTTGGTGTCCCCAGTAGCCGGAAATACCATATGAGCATCAAGGAATGTTTGACTGGCTTAATTAGTAAGAGGGCACTTGGAACCTCACTCCTCTTTTACAGCATTAAGAATTTTTTCTGTAAAGAATGGGGCTGAGACTCCATCAACACTCAGATGCTATTATGCTGAAACTCTAACGAGCTCCCTCTAGCTCATAAACTCCAAAAACTAAGTGACTCATCTGTTTCTGTCCTTGCACCAGTCGTTTCCTATCCAGAAAGAACTCGATCATGCACCGCTCGCATTGTCCAAGGAGAGATGCCAAGTGAACCAAACTTAAGGGAATCACTTTCTCCACCTTCATCGCTTTCCGTGTCAGACACCACAGTCAATGAATAAATGATACGCACAGTTTCAGGTAACGCAGCTCTCCTGCTCCTCATACCAGCTCCTGCTTAAACTGTGTGTGTGTGTGTGTGTGTGTGTGTGTGTGTGTGTGTGTGTGTGTGTGTGAAGAAAAAAGGGGGAAACTTAATGACAAAGGCAGGAGAGAAGCAAAGTTGGCAAATCTGACTAGATTGGCACTGTCTTCTCCAATATCGGACTCAAAGTCGGTCTAATTAGCTGGGCTGAGACCAGAAGAGAGATTCCTTCAGGGCTTGCTCTCTCGGAACTCTGTGGTAGCAAACCATCTGGGAGACTGTGGCAGTTGAAGAATGTTTAATAAACTAACTAGATCCAGGAACAAGGCATCCTGGGATGTAGCAGTGCTGGTCATTGGGAAGTGGGAAGCTGTAGACACTGGGAGCACTCTATATGACAGAAACAACTCAGGGGAGAAAAGAGCCCTTTAGTTCACATCTCCAGAGGATTTCATGATGGCAGGGGAGACCTGGCAAGAAAAGTGTATGACCTCAGTGGTTCCCACCACAGCAGGCCAGGAAGCAGAGAGGGTGATGAGATTTAGAGTTCCCACAACACCTTCAGAGGTCAGAGTGTTCCCCTCATCCTGTGGAAACTTTCCTTCAGTGTCATGGGAAAGACCACGACAAGAGACTTCCTTATATGCCAGCCAGGGCTGACCTCCTAAATGTTCCACAGCCTCCCAACATAGTGCCATCTACTAGAGAACACCCATTTCAACCAGGAGCCAGAGGGAGACATTCCAGGTCTAACCTATAACTGATAAATATGTTCCTAGGGCTTCTTCCCCAGGACAGGCACAATGGTGGTTAGTAGGCACAACCCAGGATGTCCTGTCATGGTCATGCCTACAGTGGCCCAGTTCACACCACCTGCAGCAATAAGGGGTAGAAGCAGTAGAGGGCCAGGTGGCAGGTGCCAATCAAAGTTTGATATGTAGGAAGATAACAATTTCTATTTGTCTATAGCAAGTCTTGAGCAAATGGTTAAAAAAAAAAAAAAAAAAAAAAACCTCTATCCTAGAGAGAAGGGAGCTATGAGTACCCAGAGAGAATTTAAGAACCAAAAGTGCATGGGTGGAAGGGCACACTAGCAGTGCAGGTCCAATGGACAAGCAAGGATGTCAGGGAGAAAATGAGATGCGCACAACTGCATAGCGCTAAGGAAAACCAGGCACAATGAAGGGCTGGTACCTATAGTGGACCGAGATGCCACCAGAGTCAGGTGCCCCAGGGGACTCAGGAGATCCCAGCACAGGTCCCAGCTAAAGGAGCAGCTGCCAGGCAGCCACAGCCCACCATTGCCACATATTGCTCCAGTCCCAACACTACTACGTCTTCCACTGTTCCAAGAGAAGCCAGAAACCCAGAGTGTGCATTAAATCCCACACAACTGAAGTGTTGGCACTGCTTCCACATATTTTAAGACACTTTGCAGACCAAACAAGATGGTCTGACAGCTAAATGTAAATGTGCAGCCTCCTTGCTTGAAACGGCTGCAACACAGAGCTCCTCTGGTGGGACAGCATGATGGTTTCATGGTGACAGTGCGACAACAGTAATTTCAAACATGATCTCCTCTGGCTATCAAGAATTGCACTGTATTGGAAATTGGAGAGTGGCGTAGATATAAATATGGATACATAAATAGAAAGATAGGCGACAGGTGCAAGCAAGAAACAAACAAAGAAGCAAAGAAAGAAAAGTGGGTGGGTGGGTAGATGGCAGGTAGATGATAGAAAGACAGACAGACAGGCAGGCAGGCAGGCAGACAGACAGACAGACAGACATATATTTAGATAAAGCCAGGTGGTGGTGGCGCATGCCTTTAATCCCAGCACTTGGAAGGCAGAGGCAGGCAGATTTCCGAGTTCGAGGCCAGCCTGGTCTACAGAGTGAGTTCCAGGACAGCCAGGGCTACACAGAGAAACCCTGTCTCGGAAAAACAAGAAAACTATAAAAAAAAAAACCCAGATATTTAGATAGAATGATTGATTAGTAACAATGCTAATATGAGGGGAGTCCAAAGGCTCTGAGCATCCCCTCACCCATCACATTCCTATGCCCCTATTATCCTCCACGGAGCAGTCTGTAAGCACTGGCCAGTGGGAGAGGGCAGGTAGTTTCTCTCACCCTGGCCTTTGTATTGGGGTCTCTAAGATGTTCTCTACACTCTCCCAGAGTCCCTTGACAGGATAGGCCTCTGCTTGCCCTGTCTGGATTATGGGTACATCCTTCATTAGCTTCCCCCTTTCTCTACCTCATAACGCCAGTTCCCCCTCTCTAGAATCACCTCCCAGATGAATCCTCTCCTGTACCATGCTCTGCCCCTCAGAAAACCAAACAAGGCAGTAGTGTCCCAGCACAAGAACTGAATTTCTGAGGCAATGACAGTACATGGGATGCGGAGGGTGTTCCAAAAACAAGGACTGGATTTCCAATCCTCCTGGAGATCCTGAAAACAAACTCTGAGCTTTCACAAATCTTCCAGAATCAATCTCTCTCTCCTCTCTCTCTCTCTCTCTCTCTCTCTCTCTCTCTCTCTCTCTCTCTCTCTCTCTCTCTCTGTGTGTGTGTGTGTGTGTGTGTGTGTGTGTGTGTATCTGTCTTTCTCCATATCTCTCTATGTTCTCCAAGTGTCTCCCATACATCTCTCTTATCTTCCTATATCGCTATCTCCTTCAATATCTCTCTTCTCCTCTTCCTCCTCCTTCTCTTCCTCCCTTTTCTCCCCTCACTCCTTCCCTACCTCCTTCCCTCCCCATTAGCCCTCTTCTGAGTCATTGGCCTATATTATAAATAAGATTTTCTGTTCTCTAGCAAGGAGTTAATGATATGTAAGTGCAGCCCTGGGTATTTACAGGAAGACCCTGCTCAAAGGGCCTGAAGCAGCTCTCTTTATAGAGGTTCAAACTCTAGTTACACAAACACCCTTTCCTCAGTGTGGTGAACCTGAGCCTCTTCTATGCTGAGGTTCATCTCTCTTGAGTCACCTGTCACTTGGCCACTTACCTGAACACAATTGATCCACAAAGAATGTTTGTAAAGTCCTCAGCAAGCCAGAGTTTCTGCCATGAATCCACACTCTCCTCTACAAGTATGAGAACAGCCATGCTTACATACACGTTACAGGAACATACATCAATGTAGCACTACAGCAGGTTCAAGGGTGTACAAGATCTGCTCTGCTGGAACTGCTGTACAGAACAGACAAGGACATGCTACTACAGTACTGCTCATGAATGTTGTAGGACAGCAAATACCCACTACATGTCCATGTGTTGCATATACATCTGTATCCTATATGGTCATTCTGTGAGTACAGATGTTAAACATCCTTAAATCCTACTTCAGTGTTACACTGGTCTGTGTTTCTGTAACAGTATATGTAAATATGGCTGCTCGCCTACAATGTGTTTGGACATGCTTTTAAATATGTGTGTGTGTGTGTGTGTGTGTGTGTGTATCATCTATTACCTTTCTATCATCTATATTATATATATGTTTATATATATATATAAATATTATATATAATATATATAATATCTGTTATATATCTGTTATATGCATCTGTCATCTATCTAGCTCCTTCTCTCCTTGATTCTTCCTCTGAGTTGCTGGTATTTAATACTATCTTCCAAGATTTCTTCCTGTGCTCTCTGTGTTGAGGCATGAATGGCACACCGATGGCATGTGGCAGCACACAACCTCATTCACCATGTACACATTTCAGAGCAGAGCCTGGCAGATAGACCTTCCACCAAACCGATGCTTAGAAGTGCTGCATTTGCCACACCTTCTACCTCACCCACAGCAGAGGGAAAGCTCCAGGATGAACTTCTTCCTAAGGATTGAGAGCAGGTGGGGCACCCAGCACTGGATGGAAGCGAGTTTGCAAACAGGCCTGGGGAATGTATTGATGATAATGTTTCTGGAGGCCAGAAGAGAAGGCAAAGTTTTCCATTTCCAAATACATAAGAAAGTATTCCCAGGAGGCTAGAGACCTTCCTCTTCCCTCCTCTGTCCACCCTTTACCTCTGAAGACCCACCAATCCTTCCAAAGCACAGTGGGCCTGCCTTGTACAAGAACGTTACTTTTCCACAGGCCTCATGTGTCCCAACTGACTTGGCAGTGTCAAGCCAGGCACAAGTTGGTCTTCTGGACAATGGCACATATCTCCCTAAATTGACTTCCTTATTCTTCAACTTCTCTCCTTCATGTACATCAATGCAAATCAAGTATCAGAGTTGTTGATGTAGGAAAGAACAACTAGAGACTGTGGCATCTGCCCATTGTGAGAGCAACAGAGGCTGAGATGAGCCTGGTGGCCCTTCCGGAATCATTAAGGAGGATATGAGATAGAGTATACAGTAGGTGTCAATGCAAACCAGGATGTGAATGTAAAGCAGGCTAAGGGAAGTGGGATGATGTGTGCCTGGCCCTTCTGTTTGTCTAGAATTCCATGAGTAGAGAAAGGATATCCTGAGCAGAGCTGCAGAATGTGGCTCCCCTGGGTGGAGCATTGCCTGAGAACAGAGTTCCCAAACAAGTCTAAGTGTTAACTTCTAAGGAAGATGTAAAACCTGAATTCATTCCAAGGCTTCCCACTGGACAGTCTGGGATGGGGACAGAGTCCATAATAGTAGATTCTTCTTGATACTTCTAAGAAGTCTGGTCCATGGGTCAGTTTGGGAATTGTTTCCTGTGACATATCCTAGACTTCCAGCCAACCTTGATTTCCTGAGTTGAGTCATTACATGATTTTACACTAGCTTGCACTGTATAAAATTATTTTGTGTGGGTAAAATTCACAGTGTATGTAGAGAAGTATAATAGAAGGTTCTGATCGTGGAAGCTGAAATCTCACTTGTAAAGGCATCTTGTTGGACAAAACCATTGGGTTCCAAGCAAGGGTACTTGTTGAGTTGTGAAAACTTTTCTGCAAACAAAATCAAAGGCCCATCAATTCCAGCAAAGTTAAGAAAACATAACTTGGAAAACCTTATGAAAAAAAGAACTGTAATGGGCAGTAAATATAACAGCTGTTAGTTTCAGTGTCTGTCAAACCTCAGTGGAGTGGACAATAGATCCAGGGTGATGTGAGGGTTGGGAGGCCTGAGATGACAGAACAGCTGTTCATGGGATATGGGTCACTTACAAGAATCAAGCAAGATGACATGATAAAAACACACAGGAGACTAGTGTGAAGCTCTGATCATAGAAAGCAAAGGAACTAAACTATAGTCATGTGACCAAAACAGAGGAATCCAAAGTCCTGTACCCCAAATTAGGAACTGGAATGGAACACCCCCAGGCTCACTCATGTCGTAATCCCCTTGCTAGTTTGGAATGAGTTTACCTTGTATTCCCAAACTGATCAATTAGCATAAAAACTATCCCTAGGTTGCTAGGATCCCTAGATAACCTAAAATAGAAAATATTCATGGGCAAGAAAGACGTACTCTCACATCTGACCACCCAGGAGTCCCATAGGTAAGTGTCACTAAAGAGGTTCTCAATCCAATAATTTCAAAATGGGCAACAGTGCATCATGGGGAAAGTGTCTACCGTGAGTGGACACTAGACCCAGTAATAAGCCTGGGACTGTTAGGCCATGAATCTAAGCAACAGAAATCATGCCATGTGAGAGTTACCGAAGCATCCCAGTGTGTGTTCACCACACAAAACTAGCGCTATTTAGGTATGTTGGAGACATCCCTTGATATAGCCAAGATACCTGGCTGTCCCTAGAACACAGAATGACTACTGCTGCAACCAGACCTGGGACTGTGCCAGTTCTCATAGCTAGCTTTCTCCTGCTCTTTTCTCGTCCCCTTTCTCTTGAAAAGGGACATGTTAGTCCTTCCCTGTCCACAGGAGCTTAAAGAAATGTGCTGTGCCACCAGGAGCATTAAGCCCTCAATACAAACAGGGCGATGCTTCAACAGTCTCACAGTTGAGACAGTTGCCAGGTGACAACAGGGGGGGTAACATATACCACATGGACACACTGAACAAAGGACTGACTCACTCCAGAGGTAGGACAGAAAGGGATGTCACAGGAGCTGGTTTTGCTATTTGAAGCAGAATGCACTTTCAGACTTATAAATTGCTGATTTCTGGAAATTTCCATTTAATATTTGCAGTACCAGCAGGTAACTATGACCACAGAAAGTTGGACTTTTAAATACTATTCTACTGGTGATTGCTCTTCAGGCCAGGATTTGGCGATACTTTCCTTAGCTGTCCAGCAGCTACAGTGGGGAGAAGTCCCACGCATGGCCTCTGGCTACTATTTCCTCTCTGCCAAGTGGGGCTGTACTGAGGGAGGGGGCGCTCTTCAGTGGGTCACAGGAAGTCCTGTGGGCTACCTCAGTGGGACACATTTGAACTCTGTCTTCTAGCTGCATTCCAGCTATGGAGCTGCAGGTGAGAGCACAAAGTACTTTTCCTGTCCCCAAGATGTGACCCTCACCTGCAGCTCCCACTGTGTGGGCCAGTCCTGACCTCCAGTTCTCGCTTCCCACCATTATCCCTACTAATGCTTTCTACTGAGCATGGTGGTGGCTTCCCATAAATACCCTTCCTGTCCCTTTAAACCGTGTGTACAGCCTTTACATTTTGGGTCCTGCGTTTACCCCCACAGGCAACTGTTCAATCCAACTGATTAAACTGTTGGAGTAAGACTAGACTCCAGGCCAAAGGAAACAAACTTTAGGAAACTCCATGCCAAAAAAAAAAAAAAAAAGTATATTTACTTATATTTTTTAAGCCTCATTTTGTCTCAGTTTTTGCATCTGGAAAATGAGCATAAATATCTCATATCTCCTAATCCCAAAGGAAAATCTGGAGGGTTTTAAGGTCCCTGAAACTCACCCCAATTAATACAAAATACCCCTGCTAGAAAGCAATCTCAGTAAGCAGGCTATGACCCAAAGGACCCTGGTGCTGTGAGCTGGTGCTCTGCCAGAACCTGAGGTCAAGGAAACAGAGGAAGAAATTGAAGCTTTAAAAAAAAAAAAAAAGAGGAAATCTGACAAATTGAAGATTCTTAATTCTTCATTGTGGAGAGAAAATTGGGACATAAATAATTTATCGTATTTTAAATTTACTGACCAAAGCAGTTTGGAAACTTCTGGTTCATTCTGGAAATAATTAACCTTCTTAATGTTATAAACTTTCTAAAGTGTCTCCTAAACAATAGGACACAAGAAGGTTCATGCTGAGAGCTGAGAGCATTGGGATCCACACCCCTTATTCTGGGATTCAGAGTTGGGTTGGGGATAGAAGTTCATCCCTCCCTGTTGGTCTATATACAGATCTACCTTACTTGGAGAAATGGGTAAAGGGCCAAGACACATGCCCTACCTAGAACTCGAAGGAACCCAGGAGAACCCCAAGCTGATTGTCTGTGTCTGGTGGAAGACATTGGTTGAAAGGGAATGTCAGAGTGAAGGTCATTGCTCAGACTTTCACTAAAAACCCTTGACCTTTGGCTACATTGGGGGTGGGGGAGATGCTCTCTAAGTTGTACTAAATCTGTGCTAAGTTTGTCTTTTTCCAAGTTCTGGTTCATCAGAGAAGAGAGACCAGGACGATGCAGAGGTGACCAGCATGGAGTCAAATGCACACACTGGCCCTTCCCCATTCCTCCCACTGTGCCAGCGGCTCTGTTGAAAAGCCAGCCGCTGGAAGGGACCTGTACACAAAGACCTGAGAGGTTAGCCCTAAACAGCTGACATCTGTTCCTCCAAGTGTATGTGAACCTTCATGGCCATCTTGGACTAGCTTTTAAAAACAAGCCCAAGTAGGTTCTTAAATCCAGAAGTAAGTCTGTCAATCAAGAGAACGCCTCAGTCTTTTTTCATTTGCCTGGGCTCAGCACCTCAGACCGGGCACTTTATAAAGAGTTGAGGCTTACTGAGCTCACAATTCTGGAGACTGGAAGGCCCAAGAGCATGGAAAGCATGCAGTAAATATTCTTACTGTAAGGCTTGGGTTTCCTTCCACTACTAAAAGGACCCTCAGTCTAGTCTCAATCATCTCCCAAGCTGTATCCAAGCCCATCAGCATATGAACTGGAAAATTAAGTTACTAACACCTGAATTCTTGGGAATAGTGCAAACCTCAATGGGAACCTCACTTTTGCGATATAGAGAGGAAACAAACAAAAAACAAACAAACAACAACAACAAAACAGCCCTCTGGTGAGATAGGTGAGTTTATTTACACAAGGCGAGAGGACTGAACAGGAGTCTTTAGTTCATATAGTATAGAGTCAAGCAGGCTGTTTGACCAGACCTCAAAGCACAGTGTTCTCACAAAGCTGCCATGTTGGTTTCCAAAACCTTCTGTGACTGTGGGCTCCTGCTGTATACTGATTCCCCACCAAGAGGTCTAGATGTGCCTAACCCCCTAAGCCAACCCTTGGAGAAAAGAGATTTAATGGGGATAAAACATGGTATGGACCCTCCTTGCAGCACAACTAGAAGAACCTGATTGGCAGGCAGGAGCCTGATTGGCAGGCAGGAGCCTGATTGGCAGGCTGGAGCCTGATTGGCAGGCAGGAGCCTGATTGGCAGACAGGAGCCTGATTGGCAGGCAGGAGCCTGATTAGCCTGCAAGCTGATGGGCCTCACTGGTTCCTTAAGAGCAGAAAAGACCCCAAGACGGCATCCCACTTAGTTCCCTCCCTGGTCGGGGAGAGACAGAGTTGGGTTATGATCTGTGAAGCCACAGCACAGAATATAAAGAGATTATGAGGATGGAGGGCAGAGCGTCAGAGCGTCAAGAGGGGCTGCAGAATTACCAAACTCGGGCTGTCTCTGAACCCAAGAGGAAAAGAAACACCCGATGTCGGCGTGGATGTAGAAACTTCTCTTTGGTCTGAGTCTGGAAGTTGGAGCAGAATCGATGAGCCTACTACGCTACCTACACTACCTATGTGGTATTTTATTCTAAGTGAATCCTGGCTGTGTTTTGATTAGAATGGGGGATGTTTGCAAACACCTCTACTCTGCTTTGAAGATAAAAGAGTGCTCATAGGGTGCAGCTGTAGTCAGTCAATATGGATGGACAGGGACTGAGGTTTCTGGGCCTTTGGAAAAGAAAACAGACTCAGCAGACTTTAAATCTTACTTTCCTTTTGAGGCTGTGCCAGGAACTGCAGCAGTCTTTGGGGGCCTGGCCATGAGGTATCATACACGGAGCTGCTGGTTAAGCTCTTGGGTGACTCAAGCTCAACTGTTACTTGATGAAAACAAGCCCCTTTGTGTTTCCTTTTGTTGTTTTTGTTGTTGTTTGTTTGTTTGTTTGGTTGGTTGGTTGGTTGGTTGGTTGGTTGGTTGTTTTTTCCTGAATATCAGCATTGGTTTCTCACTGCCTGATTTAGGAAGGAATTTCTATTTGCCACAGACAGGGACCCCACAGGACCTCAGGTGACTGTGTCAAGAGAATTGGAAAAAGCTACCCAGAATCCCACCCTCACCACAAAGCCACCTGAAGCCAGGGGGAAATTCCAAGAAGCCATAACTGTTTGGTTTAGCACCCCTGAACAAGAAGCTGAGGAACATATTTTACCTATCAAAGCAGACCTGGCCTCCATGTCCCGCCCCCATCCTTGAGTGCCCACCTGGCTTACCCTGCCCCCATTACCTGAATTTTCTAGCCCCCTTCCCCCAGAGGTTCTTCCCCATAAAATCCAGACATTTTGGTCTCTCTCTTTTCTTTCCTCTGTGCCAGAGTCCTTTCTCTCTTTCTTCACACTCCTTTCCCCGTGGCGACTTCCCTGGCCTCCTTCCTTGTTGCCAGTGAACTTGCCCACTAGAAAGCAGCTCCCCAATAAACCTGCCTTTAACATATTCTAATCTGGCTTGAATTGGCTCATTCCACCAGCAGAGAAATAACCTATCAGTAACATTTACTAGGGAAATATTTTTGGC
The DNA here is from genome assembly GCF_947179515.1 of Apodemus sylvaticus. Taxonomy (NCBI): domain Eukaryota; kingdom Metazoa; phylum Chordata; class Mammalia; order Rodentia; family Muridae; genus Apodemus; species Apodemus sylvaticus. The sequence continues at coordinate 80,689,614 of NC_067472.1, read as the reverse complement.
CCATAGACCCATCCCCTCTCTCTCCATCTCCTCCCCCTCCCTGTCCCTCTCCCCCATCAAACAGTACAGGTTAGGAGCCCAGTCGCAGGCAGGGAAGGGAGTATTGCTGGAGGGTCCAGGGCTATGCTTTCCTGACTAGGAGCACAGGATTGGGAGTCTCCCACGCATGTGTCTCCACCCCTGCTCTGATGTGGGTGAGGTGTGTGACCTGTCCCAGTTCCCTATCCACTCCAGGCTCTCTTCTTTTCACAGAGCTGGCAGTGTATCGCCTCTCAGCACTGCCCTGAGAATTTTAAGAAATACAGATAAAGTCACTAGCCGAGAAACAATGTAAATGTCCTTTAACTCACCAGTAGAGGTGTGGTCACAGAAACTATGGAATGCTACTCGACTGTAAAGAAAAAATGAAATCATGAAGTTAGTAAGCCAATGGATAGAGCTAGAAAACATCATATTAAGTAACCCTGACCCAGAAAGACCAACACTTTGTGTCCTTGTCCATCTGAGGCTCTAAAGCTGCAGATGTGAGTACACAGCCTGGAGGGACAGCAAAAACCCAGGAAGGCTTAGAAAGACAGAGCAGGGGTGGGGGAGCTGAAGAGGGAGGAGTAGCAGGATACAGATGCTGGGGGCGCAGAGGAGGGCTTTAGTTAGGAAGTGGTAGGATGTCAATACAGAATGAGGGGGAGGAAGGATGAAACTTTAACACTGAGGACATTTGGAAAAGCCTTGAGGAATCATGTTGCTTTTATCTATTCAAGAAATAAAAGCAGAAGTGATGACACTACCACCAGGCCTGGTGTGTAGAACCCACCATGCTTGCCCATCGGTCCCTCACTTCTACCTGCTGCGGATGCTCAGACATGACTCAAGGCCCCACAGACTGAAAGAGCTTCAAGATGGGATGTTGCTGCCTGGGCTTGGCTCTGAAAACTGGACACAAACCACAAGGAGCACGCGTGCGCACGCGCACACACACACACAGAAGCTGGGGTGGGTGAGCTGGACTCATTGATGGACAGCAGCAGCAGCAGGAGGGGGAGGAGGAGGGGGAGGAGAGGGAGGAGTTAGTCTCAGTAGGTGGTTTCTGTTGGCTGGATGCATCAGGTTGCAGTCATACTGAGGTAGAAAGCTGAAGTAGCCAATTCTTGCACACACTAGTCAGTCATTCATAAATGTTTGTACATGGACCTGAGGAAGGCTTTGTGTCCCTCTAAGCCTCACCTGGGGATGGCTTTGCCTTTCCTGCAGGTCCGAGGCACTGGAGTTCTTGACAAGGCCATACCTATGTCAAAAATACACATTCAGTCAGGACTTTATCCAAAGTGATTCCTCAAAAATGAACTGCTCTGCTCTTTAGAGTATTCCCTTAGAGCTACTGTGAAAAGAAAACACACAGCTAATGTGTCTAGCTCTTAGGGTTCAGGGCGTCTTCTTTTGCAATGCAGGCAGGTCTACTCTAACAGCTGTCTCAACACCCTGGCAAAAAGATAAAAGCGTGAACAACCCCAGGGAAATTTGAATTTGGAAGATCATTATTTTCAGACTTTCATAATTTTGTTGTTATATTTTATAATCAGTAATATTTGGAAATGGAAAGATGACTTGGTGGTTCAGCAAGTATACTGTTCTTGCAGAAAGCCTGGTTCTGTCCCCAGCAGACACAACCTGAAGCTCCCAGCAGTATGTGACTCTAGCTCCAGGGAGCCAAAGCCCTCTTCTGGTCTTCACTTATGTGCACACCGTACCCACACAAAGACATACAAATAGACACAAAACTAAAAATAATACAATAAACCTTGAAAAATAAGTCTGGTAACATTTGCATATCACTCTTTTAAAAGCTAGCAGCATTGTGAAAACAGGTAACAAAGAGTGAGCTTCCTTTCCATCCTGTTCAGAGTGGAAAATCATCCATGACAGCAGTGCTTTGCCTCTTCAAGTCAGGGAGCAGAAGACTCAGCCCACCGGGTTAGAACAATAGAAAGTTGGCAGGAGGCAGACAGCCAAGCTTCAGATCAGAAACAGACTACCAAAGGCCAAAAAACAAAGGACCCAGTGGGAGCCCCTGGCCAACAAAGAGGGTCCCAGGCAGGGTGTGTTCTCTCAGGTGTGGCTTCCAAAAAACCACACAAATAGCAGAAAAGTGGCATCATCAAATCACAATATCCAAAAGAAACAGACTGGGGAAACCGAGGCAGTCAGCCATTCCCAACTGAGTGGCTGAGTGTTCTCTCCAAGTAGGGGTTTTCCATGGCTGAACTTCCAGCTTTCTGTTTCCACTGAGGCATTTTTAGTTGATGGGATAAACAGCCTTATCCTCTGTGGAGGATGGCTCACCTAGCTGTTCTCAAGGACACAGATGGGCTGCTCTGCTGTTCTCCTCTCTCTGTGTTAGGAAGATAAGGGACCCCTGACATCCCCAGACAAGGGGCCTTCCCTTAGAAGACCCTTCGAGACATACATGCTTGGGTCTGAAATGAAGGGGCCAACACCAATTCCAGAACCAGCTTATCAGTGCATTTAAACTGTTATGTGACAATTGACCAGTATCACATACATTGTAGACTCCTAACTCCAGTTCCTCCTTTTCAGAAGGAACCACAGAGCTCAGTCCTAGGGTATGCTTTCAGACAACATGGAGTACAGCACAGACCTTCCTGGTGCAGTCTTACCATGACCATTTGTTCTCAGCCTCACACTGTGGACACCACTCTGACTTAGCATCCCCCCAACCATTTGTGTGCCTCCAGAAAGACCACATTATGCCAAGCAGTTCCACCTGAGGTTTATTGAGGGAGGAAGGGGCAGGGTGGCAGCAGAAAGAGGGGGGAAGAGATCAGAGGGGCCTTCCTCTTATATTTGGATGGTGACATAGCCACAGGTAAAAGTAGGAGGTGCCAAGTGGATTCTGGAAATATGATGTCTGTTGTCTTGGCAATAGGCATGTGGGTCAACCTGTCGCCTATGTGAATGATGTCATGGGTTTTGGAGGTCCTGATACCTCCCTTCTTTTTATTATAAAGAGAAGAAAAAGGGGGAGGGGGAAGCAGATGGTGAAAAGGGAGTGGGGGTGTCATGTCTCTTAAGCTGCTTCCTGCTGTCTAGGGGAGTCATCAGTTTTGGGGTATAATAGCTGACTTTCACCATCATCTACTTAGTAAACATTTGTATCAGGTTCCTCTGTGGACAGCGGCTCTTCTGTGGGCAGCGGCTGGTAATCCTGTAACAGGAACCAATTAATAGTTTGGTTAGAAATTTTTATACTTGTTGAAGAAATTTAGAAAAAAGATTAAGGAGTCAGGGAGCAAATAATAACACAAGGAGAGTAATTAGAAAAGGTGTTACAAAAGGGAGTATCCACTTCCATATAATTTTTGAAAATCCCAGAACTTGAGGGCTTATGTTCCCTGAAATTCTTTATGTCTGACTGTAGCTCCCGGATTTTATTTCTCACTATCCTGGATTGGTTGACATAGAAACAGCATTCTTCTTGGAGAAACAAGCAAAGACCATCTTCTTTAGCTGTTAGGACATCTGGACCCCCATTGGTTCTGAAGCACCACAGCTCCCAAAGAATCGATCTGTTTCTGGATAGTTTCAGTCATTTATTGAAAACTGCGTTCAAACTGGGAAGTGAATGTATTATATTGGATCATGGAAGTTGTTATCCCTGCAACTCTAGTACCAACCCCTATGGCTATTCCCATAGCGACCAAGAGTGTCATGACCTGAACCTATGTCAGGCACCTATCATATCTACAACTGGGATTGGCAGGGGCTTGTTTTCCTGGATTACTTCCACTTCAGAGAAAAGGAGTACCAACGTACAAACTCCTGACCAGCTGGCAGATAGGTGATGATATACCTGAGCGCCACAAAGAATTGACGTGTTCTAGACTGCAGGGCAGGCATTGTGGCAGATATGATATACCAAGGGTTATGGTTCTATTGCAGTCTAGGGAGCTTAGAGTTCCTATAGAATGTATCCTGGAGGTCTTAAAACAGTTTGCCAAAGAGAGGGACAGAGGTGAGGTATAACGGTATAGAGTCTTAGCAACATCAGAGTCAGGGCAGCTGACAAAAGGTAGGTTACTTGGCAGTATCACTGGAAAGACTGTAAGTGATAATTGTGAGTTAATTCTAGGGGGTACATGTAACCAGCAATCTTTAAAGCAACCAGGCCTGGTGACCTTAAGGAGTTGGTACACCAAGGTCAAGCTCTGAAGCAAAAGGCGAACTGACAAGTTAGTACCATTTATGAGGGGTGATGCCAAAGAGGTAAGACCTCGGAAGAGTGTTTGATTATTTCTCCTGCTTTTCTAATATCTAGAGGTTGGGCAATTGAGACACACTTTCTCTGGTGCAGATGGAGGAGTGAGAACGAAGCGAGATGAAAGCTTGAATATATGAAACCTCATTCCACTTACTGGACTGCTGACAGTATGTGTGGAGCTCTCTTAAAATGATCAGATCTAGCGTACCATTAGCTGCCCATTTGGAATTATTATCTAAAAGGTATTGAATCCAGACCTTATTGCAGAGATGTATCAGTTTTGAGGGCCTCAAATCGGGAGTTAATTTGAGAGATTTGAGATTTTTCCAGGAGACATCCCAGTGGGGTGCCTGGAGGTATGTTCAAAATCAATTTAACGCCCATTGGGTGATGGGATTGTCACTGAACTATTCTTACTGGCATCCTGAGAACTGCTCAGCAATGGGTCAGTGTACAGCCAAGCTAGAAATTCAGGTCGTCACATGAGTAACTAGAGGCTACAGCGGCAATTTCCCAGAAATTGCCAGAAAGCAATTCAACCTTGTACCTGGAATTTTCAGCCATCTGCAAAAGCTCGAAGGATTTATAAACTGTTTTCAAGAAGGAAGTCGCTCAACTGTCTAAGTCTTAACTCATAGGACAGCCAGGAGGCCAGTCATAAGGACCAGGGCATTGAAACACCGACCTCTTATCCCAAAAGAGGCTGGCTAGGCACTATCTGGGCATATAGGGTCCCTCCTGCCAACTGGAGAAACTTTTTACCAATCAATATGCTGGTGTGTGTTTGGGGGCTTCTGCAGTTGGGTAGCAGGAAATGTGGAACCATGTGGTTGGTATGGCTAGAGGCCAGTACCACGTGATGGGCACAGCTCACGTGATAGAAGTCTGTGAGTCTCACAAGAGCAGCAGTGGTCTTAGGCAGCCATGGAAATCCATGTGATAGTTGACAGCTGGTGTCAGTGGCTGGCATACACATGGTGTAGAAGTAGCTGCAGGAAGTGATGGTGGTGGCAGTCCTCCATGTGGCGCCAATTCTCCAGGGGCAGTATCTGCTTGACAGTCTCGCAGGGCAGCAATGGCCACCTGGGCTCTACAGCTCCCCTGCCGTAGCAATTCTCAAAGTCTTGGCACCAATGTTATGATTGTCGCATGGCTCCAGAAAGACCACACTATGCCAAACAGTTCCACGTGAGGTTTATTGAGAGAGAAAAGAGCAAGGTGGCAGTGGAAAGAGAAGTGGGAGAGAGAGAGATTGGAAGGATCTTCCTCTTCTATATGAATGGTGACATATTCACAGGTAAAAGTGGGAGGTGAGCCAAGTGGATTCTGCAAATATGGTGACTGTTGCCTTGGCAACAGGTGTGCGGTTCGCACTGTTGCCTATGTGATGTCATGGGTTTTGGAGGTCCTGATACCAACATACCCTGCCCCATTATCTAGGCTGGTCCATCTTGGGCTCCACTGGGGTCCTCTGGGTCCACTTGGGACCAGTCTGATGTCTAACTCTGTCCAATCTGGGGATATTTATATAGACCACTCAGGATGAACTATCCTGAGTGGGTCTTAAATATAAATTTAAAATTCACTCCTTCATCATGGCTGCCTGAAACTCAGCCTCAGGAGAAGTCTGTGCTTTGTGTCTTGTGAGTATGCATTTCTGACTCTGACAGCACAGCAGCACGGTGTGGAAGTTCCTACTTGTGGTAGATGTCACATTGACACTCAAAAATTTTTAGGGCTTCTAGATTAGAAGTGGTCAGCCTATGCATGTGAGTGTGTGCACTTGCACACACATACACATACAACTATTATAAGTGATTTGCTGTTGAAAGGTATTTACATCATGGCACTAGGATATTTTCTGGATTTTTCTTTTAATCTCATACTTATATGCCATGTAATGTAGTCATAGCTCATATCCCTATCTCCCAGGAGGAGGCAATAGACCTGGAGGTGGGGCACATAGTATGTTCTGTATTGAAGAGTGTGCCCTTATGAATGTATCTTTATGTACCAAAGCTTCTGTCTATAGATTCTTTTATATATATTGTTCAATATCTTGCTGGTTTATGCTTGACTTAGCCAGTTTCTGTGCAAGGTGCAAGATTTCTCTAGTAACGAGACTTTTTCTTCCTTAACTGAACTTTGGAACATTGTGCCTGTGGGACCGTGGTGTGAGACAGTCTATAGCTTGGTTGAGCAAGACCACTCCAGAGACTCAACTACATAAGCCTGTGTCCCTCAGTCACGTGTGGCCATGCCCCACACCCCTAGTGTTCTGGCTGAACTCCACCTCTGCAGTCACCTGGCTACAGCCAGGCTTTCCCTGCCCCTCTGCTGTTGCCAGGTAACCCAGCTTGCAATAAATAGAGGCTTCTCGCCCCTCCTTGCTCTTGTCATCCTGCTCTCTAGCCCTTTTCTCTCATCTCTCCAGTCTCTCTCTTTCCACATGGTCATGGCCTTCTCTCATCTCTGTCTCCTCCTTTTCTCTTTCCTTCCCTATCTCCTTTTCTCACTCTACTCTTTTAATAATAAAACATAAAAACTATGAACTGTCTCTTTTATTTTTTTATGTTCATAGCAGTTTTATTCATTTTTTATTCGATATTATTTTTTTATTTTTATTTTTTTTTTATTTGATATAATTTATTTACATTTCAAATGATTTCCCCTTTTCTAGCCCCCCCCACTCCCCGAAAGTCCCGTAAGCCCCCTTCTCTTCCCCTGTCCTCCCTCCCACCCCTTCCCAGTTCCCCGTTCTGGTTTTGCCAAATACTGTTTCACTGAGTCTTTCCAGAACCAGGGACCACTCCTGCTTTCTTCTTGTATCTCATTTGATGTGTGGATTATGTTTTGGGTATTCCAGTTTTCTAGGTTAATAACCACTTATTAGTGAGTGCATACCATGATTCACCTTTTGAGTCTGGGTTACATCACTTAGTATGATGTTCTCTAGCTCCATCCATTTGCCTAAGAATTTCATGAATTCATTGTTTCTAATGGCTGAATAGTACTCCATTGTGTAGATATACCACATTTTTTGTATCCACTCTTCTGTTGAGGGATACCTGGGTTCTTTCCAGCATCTGGCAATTATAAATAGGGCTGCTATGAACATAGTAGAGCATGTATCCTTATTACATGGTGGGGAATCCTCTGGGTATATGCCCAGGAGTGGTATAGCAGGATCTTCTGGAAGTGAGGTGCCCAGTTTTCGGAGGAACCGCCAGACTGCTTTCCAGAGTGGTTGTACCAATTTGCAACCCCACCAGCAGTGGAGGAGTGTTCCTCTTTCTCCGCACCCTCTCCAACACCTGCTGTCTCCTGAATTTTTAATCTTAGCCATTCTGACTGGTGTAAGATGAAATCTTAGGGTTGTTTTGATTTGCATTTCCCTAATGACTAATGAAGTGGAGCATTTTTTAAGATGCTTCTCCGCCATCCGAAGTTCTTCAGGTGAGAATTCTTTGTTTAACTCTGTACCCCATCTGGGGGAATCAGTATCCCTGACCTCAAGCAATACTACAGAGCAATAGTGTTAAAAACTGCATGGTATTGGTACAGTGACAGGCAGGAGGATCAATGGAACAGGATTGAAGATCCAGAAATGAACCCACACACCTATGGCCACTTGATCCTCGACAAAGAGGCTGAAAACATCCAATGGAAAAAAGATAGCCTTTTCAACAAATGGTGCTGGTTCAACTGGAGGTCAGCATGCAGAAGAATGGGAATTGATCCATCCTTGTCTCCTTGTACTAAGCTCAAATCCAAATGGATCAAGGACCTCCACATAAAGCCAGACACTCTGAAGCTAATAGAAAAGAAACTGGGGAAGACCCTTGAGGACATCGGTACAGGGAGAAAGTTTCTGAACAGAACACCAATAGCGTATGCTCTAAGAGCAAGAATTGACAAATGGGACCTCATAAGGTTACAGAGTTTCTGTAAGGCAAAGGACACCATCAAGAGGACAGATCGGCAACCAACAAATTGGGAAAAGATCTTCACCAATCCTACATCAGATAGAGGGCTAATATCCAATATATATAAAGAACTCAAGAAGTTAGACTCCAGAAAACCGAACAACCCTATTAAAAAATGGGGTACAGAGTTATTTTTATTTTTTTAATTTTTTAAATTTTTTTCTTTTTTTTATTCGATATAATTTATTTACATTTCAAATGATTTCCCTTTTCTAGCCCCCCCCACTCCCCAAAAGTCCCGTAAGCCCCCTTCTCTTCCCCTGTCCTCCCACCCACCCCTTCCCACTTCCCCGTTCTGGTTTTGCTGAATACTGTTTCACTGAGTCTTTCCAGAACCAGGGGCCACTCCTCCTTTCTTCTTGTACCTCATTTGATGTGTGGATTATGTTTTGGGTATTCCAGTTTTCTAGGTTAATATCCACTTATTAGTGAGTGCATACCATGATTCACCTTTTGAGTCTGGGTTACCTCACTTAGTATGATGTTCTCTAGCTCCATCCATTTGCCTAAGAATTTCATGAATTCATTGTTTCTAATGGCTGAATAGTACTCCATGGTGTAGATATACCACATTTTTTGCATCCACTCTTCTGTTGAGGGATACCTGGGTTCTTTCCAGCATCTGGCAATTATAAATAGGGCTGCTATGAACATAGTAGAGCATGTATCCTTATTACATGGTGGGGAGTCTTCTGGGTATATGCCCAGGAGTGGTATAGCAGGATCTTCTGGAAGTGAGGTGCCCAGTTTTCGGAGGAACCGCCAGACTGCTTTCCAGGGTGGTTGTACCAATTTGCAACCCCACCAGCAGTGGAGGAGTGTTCCTTTTTCTCCACACCCTCTCCAACACCTGCTGTCTCCTGAATTTTTAATCTTAGCCATTCTGACTGGTGTAAGATGAAATCTTAGGGTTGTTTTGATTTGCATTTCCCTAATGACTAATAAAGTTGAGCATTTTTTAAGATGCTTCTCTGCCATCCGAAGTTCTTCAGGTGAGAATTCTTTGTTTAACTCTGTACCCCATTTTTTAATAGGGTTGTTTGGTTTTCTGGAGTCTAACTTCTTGAGTTCTTTATATATATTGGATATTAGCCCTCTATCTGATATAGGATTGGTGAAGATCTTTTCCCAATTTGTTGGTTGCCGATTTGTCCTCTTGATGGTGTCCTTTGCCTTACAGAAACTTTGTAATTTTATGAGGTCCCATTTGTCAATTCTTGCTCTTAGAGCATACGCTGTTGGTGTTCTGTTCAGAAACTTTTTCCCTATACCGATGTCCTCAAGGGTCTTCCCCAGTTTCTTTTCTATTAGATTCAGAGTGTCTGGCTTTATGTGGAGGTCCTTGATCCATTTGGATTTGAGCTTAGTACAAGGAGACAAGGATGGATCAATTCGCATTCTTCTGCATGCTGACCTCCAGTTGAACCAGCACCATTTGTTGAAAAGGCTATCTTTTTTCCATTGGATGTTTTCAGCCTCTTTGTCGAGGATCAAGTGGCCATAGGTGTGTGGGTTCATTTCTGGATCTTCAATCCTGTTCCATTGATCCTCCTGCCTGTCACTGTACCAATACCATGCAGTTTTTAACACTATTGCTCTGTAGTATTGCTTGAGGTCAGGGATACTGATTCCCCCAGATTTTCTTTTGTTGCTGAGAATAGTTTTAGCTATCCTGGGTTTTTTGTTGTTCCAGATGAATTTGATAATTGCTCTTTCTAACTCTGTGAAGAATTGAGTTGGGATTTTGATGGGTATTGCATTGAATCTGTATAGTGCTTTAGGCAAAATGGACATTTTAACTATATTGATTCTACCGATCCATGAGCATGAGAGGTTTTCCCATTTTTTTGAGGTCTTCTTCCATTTCCTTCTTCAGAGTCTTGAAGTTCTTGTCATACAGATCTTTCACATGTTTGGTAAGAGTCACCCCAAGATACTTTATACTGTTTGTGGCTATTGTGAAGGGGGTCATTTCCCTAATTTCTTTCTCAGCCTGCTTATCCTTTGAGTATAGGAACGCCACTGATTTGCTTGAGTTGATTTTATAACCTGCCACTTTGCTGAAGTTGTTTATCAGCTATAGGAGCTCTCTAGTGGAGTTCTTTGGGTCACTTAGGTAGACGATCATGTCGTCTGCAAATAGTGATAGTTTGACTTCTTCCTTTCCAATTTGTATCCCTTTGACCTCCTTATGTTGTTGAATTGCCCGAGCTAGTACCTCAAGTACAATATTGAAAAGATAAGGAGAAAGGGGGCAGCCTTGTCTGGTCCCTGATTTCAGTGGGATTGCTTCAAGTTTCTCTCCATTTAGTTTGATGCTGGCTACCGGTTTGCTGTATATTGCTTTTACTGTGTTTAGGTATGGGCCTTGAATTCCTGTTCTCTCCAAGACTTTAAGCATGAAAGGATGCTGAATTTTGTCAAATGCTTTTTCAGCATCCAATGAAATTACCATGTGGTTTTGTTCTTTGAGTTTGTTTATGAAGTGGATTGTATTGATGGATTTCCGTATATTGAACCAACCCTGCATTCCTGGGATAAAGCCTACTTGATCATGGTGGATGATCGTTTTGATGTGTTCTTGGATTTGGTTGGCAAGAATTTTATTGAGTATTTTTGCATCGATGTTCATAAGGGAAATTGGTCTGAAGTTCTCTTTCTTTGTTGGATCTTTTTGTGGCTTTGGTATCAGCGTAATTGTGGCTTCGTAGAAGGAATTGGGTAGTGTTCCTTCTGTTTCTATTTTGTGGAATAGTTTGAAGAGTATTGGTGTTAACTCTTTTTTGAAGGTCTGGTAGAATTCTGCACTGAAGCCATCTGGTCCTGTGCTTTTTTTGGTTGGAAGACTTTCTATGACTCCTTCTATTTCTTTAGGCATTATGGGACTGTTTAGATGGTCTAGTTGGTCCTGATTTAATTTTGGTATTTGGTATCTGTCAAGGAAATTGTCCATTTCCTCCAGATTCTCCAGTTGTGTTGAGTACAGGCTCTTGTAGTAGGATCTGATGACTTTTTGGATTTCCTCAGTTTCCGTTGTTATATCTCCCTTTTCATTTCTAAGTTTGTTAATTTGGATACTTTCTCTGTGCCCTTGGGTCAGTCTAGCTAAGGGTTTATCTATCTTGTTGATTTTCTCAAAGAACCAGCTCCTGGTTTTGTTGATTTTTTGTATGGTTCTCTTTGTTTCTACTTGATTGATTTCGGCCCTGAGTTTGATGATTTCCTGCCTTCTACTCCTCCTGGGCGAAATAGCTTCTTTTTGTTCTAGGGCTTTCAGGTGTGTCATTAAGCTGGTAATGTATGCTCTCTCCAGTTTCTTTTTGGAGGCACTCAGGGCTATGAGTTTTCCTCTTAGCACTGCTTTCATTGTGTCCCATAGATTTGGGTATGTTGTGTTTTCATTTTCATTGTGTTCTAAAAAGTCTTTAATTTCTTTCTTTATTTGTTCCTTGACCAAGGTATCATTGAGTAGAGTATTGTTCAGTTTCCACGTGTATGTGGGTTTTCTGTTGTTTCTGTTGCTATTGAAGACCACTTTTACTCCATAGTGATCAGATAGGAGGCATGGGATTAGTTCTATCTTCTTATATTTGTTGAGGTCTGTCTTGTGACCAATTATATGGTCGATTTTGGAGAAGGTACCATGAGGTGCTGAGAAAAAGGTATATTCTTTTGTTTTAGGATAGAATGTTCTATATATGTCTGTTAAATCTAATTGGTCCAAAGCTTCAATTAGTTTCATTGTGTCCCTGTTTAGTTTTTGTTTTCCTGATTGGTCCATTGAGGAAAGTGCAGTGTTGAAGTCACCCACAATTATTGTGTTAGGTGCAATGTGTGCTTTTAGTTTTAATAAAGTTTCTTTTACGAAAGAGGGTGCCCTTGCATTTGGGGCATAGATGTTCAGGATTGACAGTTCTTCTTTTTGTATTTTTCCTTTGACCAGCAAGAAGTGTCCCTCAGGGTCTCTTTTGATGACTTTGGGTTGAAAGTCAATTTTATCTGATATTAAAATGGCTACTCCAGCTTGTTTCCTGAGACCATTTGCTTGTAAAATTGTCTTCCAGCCTTTTACTCTAAGGTAGTGTTTGTCTTTGACCCTGAGGTGTGTTTCCTGTAAGCAGCAAAATGTAGGGTCCTGTTTACGTATCCATTCAGTTAGTCTGTATCTTTTTATTGGGGCATTAAGTCCATTGATGTTAAGAGATATTAAGGAATAGTGATTGTTACTTCCTATCATTTTTGACGTTATTTTTTAAATTTGAATGCTTAACTTCTTTTGGGTTTGATGAAAGGTTACTATCTTGCTTTTTCCAAGGTGAAGTTTCCCTCCTTGTATTGGTGTTGTCCTCCTATTATCCTTTTTAGGGCTGGGTTTTTGGGTAAACTTGGTTTTGTCATGAAATATCTTAGTTTCTCCATCTATGGTGATTGAGAGTTTTGCTGGATATAGTAGTTTTGGTTGGCATTTGTGTTCTCTTAGAGTCTGCATGAGATCTGCCCAGGACCTTCTAGCCTTCATAGTCTCAGGTGAAAAGTCTGCTGTGATTCTGATAGGTCTTCCTTTATATGTTACTTGGCCTTTTTCTCTTACTGCCTTTAGTATTCTTTCTTTGTTTAGAACATTTGGTGTTTTGATTATTATGTGACGGGAAGTATTTCTGTTCTGGTCCAGTCTGTTTGGAGTTCTGTAGGCTTCTTGTATATTCATGGGCATCTCTCTCTTTAGGTTAGGGAAGTTTTCTTCCATAATTTTATTGAAGATATTTGCTGGCCCTTTAAGTTGTAAATCTTCACTCTCATCTATGCCTATAATCCTTAGGTTTGGTCTTCTCATTGTGTCCTGGATTTCCTGGATATTTTGGGTTACAAGCTTTTTGCATTTTGCATTTTCTTTAACTGTTGAGTCCATGGTTTCTATGGAATCTTCAGCATCTGAGATTCTTTCTTCTATCTCTTGTATTCTGTTGTTGATATTTGCATCTCTGTCCCCTGATTTCTTCCCAAGGCTTTCTATCTCCAAAGTTGTCTCCCTTTGAGTTTTCTTAGTTGTTTCTACTTCTGATTTTAGATCCTGGATGGTTTTGCTTAGCTCCTTCACTTGCTTGTTTGTGCTTTCCTGTAATTCTTTAAGAGATTTTTGTGTTTCCTCTTTCATGACCTCAGCCTGTTGACCAAAGTTCTCCTGTATTTCTTTAAGAGATTTTTGTGTTTCGTCTTTCATGACCTCAGCCTGTCGACCAAAGTTCTCCTGTATTTCTTTAAGTGTTTTTTGCATTTCCTCCTTGTTGGCTTTTGTATTCTCCTGGATTTCTTTCAATGATTTTTGTGTTTCCCTTGCAAGGGCTTCTAACTTTTGATCCATTTTCTCCTGAATTTCTTTAAGTATGTCCTTCATGTGTTCCTGTACCAGCATCATGACCAGTGATTTTAAATCCAGATCTTGTTTTACTGGTGTGATGGGGTATCCAGGACATGTTGTTAGAGGAGAATTGGGTTCAGATGTTGCCATATTGCCTTGATTTCTGTTAGTGATGTTCCTGCGTTTGCCTTTTGCCATCTAGTTCTCACTGGTGTTAGTTTGTCTTGTCAGTGCTGGACTCACCAGTGCAAGCTGCCCCTTCCCAGTTGGCCTCTGGTGCACAGCTTACCTCCTGCACTGCTTGTAGACAGGGTGCTGCTGCCCAGGCTGTTCAGATCCCAAAGCAGGCACCCGAAGGCTCCTGCTGGGGCCCGCTGGATTCACTGGAGCACACTGACTTCTCCCAGCTGGCCGCCCGTAAGCCCAGCTAGCCTCTTGCAGGACTTGGAGATGTGGTGCTGCCGCCCAGGCTGATCTCAGTCTGTCCGATCCCTGGAGTCCGGAACCAAGATGAATGCACCTCTCCTGACTGGTGGGAGGCCGAGTCGATATATTTTTTATTTACATTTCAAATGATTTCCCCTTTTCTAGCCCCCCACTCCCTGAAAGTCCCACAAGCCCCCTTCTCTTCCCCTGTCCTCCCACCCACCCCTTCCCACTTCCCCGTTCTGGTTTTGCAGAATACTGCTTCACTGAGTCTTTCCAGAACAGGGGGCCACTCTTCCTTTCTTCTTGTACCTCATTTGATGTATGGATTATGTTTTGGGTATTCCAGTTTTCTAGGTTAATATCCACTTATTAGTGAGTGCATACCATGATTCACCTTTTGAGTCAGGGTTACCTCACTTAGTAGGATGTTCTCTAGCTCCATCCATTTGCCTAAGAATTTCATGAATTCATTGTTTCTAATGGCTGAATAGTACTCCATTGTGTAGATATACCACATTTTTTGCATCCACTCTTCTGTTGAGGGATACCTGAGTTCTTTCCAGCATCTGGCAATTATAAATAGGGCTGCTATGAACATAGTAGAGCATGCATCCTTATTATTAAACCTGCGCATAAGAGCTGGAAAAGGCCTCAGCATTTCCAGCCGCCAGGGAAGGATCCAAGCCTCCTCTCAGCCAAGCAGCAGCTCATAACAGGTATCCCGGGCCTTAAGGCCCCCCCCCCTCCCCCCCGGGCAAATCCTCTCTGCTAGCCCAGCAGCCTCCTGCTCCACAAATACTCAGGCTCTTGGGTTTTCCTATCTCCCCACCCCCCTGCCGCCCCCTCCCCTCCAGCAGGCCTTGCCTGCCAGTGTTTCTCTTCTGCAGGACTCCGCACCCACAGCTACCCCCCCCCGCCTTGTTTTCTTTTTTTTCCCCCCTCATGTGCCTTCCAAGAAAAAGTTCCCTTCCCTCTAAGCTGTCAAGTGCACTGACATACTAGTTCCCCATTGCTGCTCGCAGTAGCCCCTTACTCTATTTTTCATATGTGTGCAGCAGCTGTGAACATGTGTACATGGAGGCCCGAGGACACCCTTGGGTGTCAATCCTCAGGGACTTTCCACTTCTTGTTTGAGGCAGAGCCTCTCAGTGACTTTGAAACTCAAATAGGCTAGGCAAGCTGGCCAGTGAGTGCCTGGGATGCCCTGTCTTGTATGTTCCTCCTCACACGTGCACGAGAGTGCTTTACCAACCAAGCCCTCTTCTTGGCCCACTACCTGCCTTTTCAGTGGCTGTAGAATCTACAGTGGTTCTCTACTCCCGTCATCCTTAATATTGATGGCACCCACCCTCTCTCGTGTGACCGTGGATACATAGGCATCCTTGGGTCTGGGAAATGACTAGTTATTTCTGGCAATGTTCTCCACCCTTAGGGCATCTAATTAAGCATAGCCAGGCTGCCTTTTCCCACTTAGTTTTTCATACTGTTTCCTTTCTGGTTTTCGTTTTGCACAGTTTCTATTGCTCCATCTTCACCTCCATTTAGTTTTTCTTCTAATGTATCTCATCTTCTCTTAATTCTGCCCTGGTTGTGTGCATTTTCCAAATCAGTTAGTGACGTTTCTCTCCAGAATGCAATTTGGGTCTTCTGTAAAGTCACCAGGTTTAGCAAATATAAATACAGGCTGCCTAATTAAATGCAAATTTCAGGTAAAAGCTGAATAATTTATGAAGCCTGCCTATCTCTACATTTGAGATGTTCTTAGAAAATTCACTGCTTGGTATGAAATTCAAAACTAACGTAATGCATTTAATTCTGCTTGGAAAACTTGGTCTTCCTGTGTCCCTAGTATCTCTGTCTGTTCAGACCACTCAGCCTGTCTTCTCACCATATAGACTCTCCACAGTCACCATAACCCCACTGTCCTCACCTGTCACCTCAACCATGGTTGTTCTCGGTCTCTTTAGCTGATTGATCTTTCCCTACATTTCGGCTTAGGTTCCTAGTTCTTCACATCCCAGGTCACTTTTTCGTCAAATGTGAGCTGTGAGCTTTACCTTCGTTGGTATTTTTCATTTCTCCGAGGTGTCTGCCCAGGGATGCAACAGTTACAACAGCTGCCTGTGAATGGCTGACCCTGGCATCCCCCTTCTCACGCTGCATCACTGAGCCTCACTCCACCTTCTGTCACCCCTTACCCAGCACCCTGAGACCCAAAGAGTGTTCTCTTCTAACTCTCAGAAGTCCTTCTTCTTCCTCCACCTCAGCAGGGTTTTTGGCACCAGTTTTGTTTATTATTTCACCAAAGACTTGAGTGCAGCTTTCTACTCACCTCTCTACCTACCTACCTACCTACCTACCTATCTATCTATTATCTCTCTACTGATCC
This sequence comes from Apodemus sylvaticus, assembly GCF_947179515.1. NCBI lineage: Eukaryota > Metazoa > Chordata > Mammalia > Rodentia > Muridae > Apodemus > Apodemus sylvaticus. Next base: position 80,673,175 of record NC_067472.1, on the reverse strand, counting down.
ACTATCTATTTACCCATATCTATCCGCCTATCTACCTATTTACCTATTTATCATCTATCTATCTATCTATCTCTGAAGTGAATACCCCCTCAACTTCACCTCATCTCAGAGAGCCCACTGACCTCTGCCCAGGTTCCCTTCCTCTGCTGTGATCCATAAAGGCAGAGGAAGGAGCCTCTATCCTTCCATCCAGCCTTGAGTATATTGCCCAGGCAACTCACATGATGTCAGCACATGCAATCCTTATCTCTAAAGGGCCCACACAAGAACCTCATTCTGCAAGCACTGAAGAGATTTTCTGTGTCATAGAAAAGGCAAGAATCACTTGGACTCTAGAGGTTTGGATGGGTCAGGAGCAACCTTATTCAGAGATTCACTAGGGACTTATGGAATTACAGGTTTGGAGATTAGCTAAAATGAATTCTAACTCAGTGTGCCCTGGTCAGCTAAGGGCCACCACACAGGGGACAGCTCATCTCTAACACACAAGAGAACAGGAAAAAGCTGCTGGGAATGGGGACAGGGATGGGGTAAGCATAGAAGATGGGTGCTCCCAGAGGCTGCAATGTACTGTGTATAATGAAACTCGTGTAATGAAATTCCAGTGTCAGAGCTATGAGGGGCTCTGACAGGCAGTCGATAACCCTGATAAGTGGAAACACCCATTTATCCTCCTCAAAGGCCACAGGGATGAATGGCAGGAGATGGGAAGGGGAGGGAGGTTGGGATTGATCACTTAAGAACTGTATATTTGTTGGTTAGAGTTCTGTCCTTTCCATATATTCCCTACACTCTGACAGGCTCCTCCCCTGCTGCTGGCCACATGGTTCTGGAGGAGCTGGCCAAGGCATAGCTAGGTGTCAGCACATGACTCAAGCCAGCCCCACAAAGGCCCATAGTTTTTCTGAAACTATGAAAAAACATACATTGTTCCCAAGGTCACCAAGTTGGTAGCCATAGATTTGCCATCAGAGTCAGCCAAGTAGATGCTCAGTGTGGAGAATCTCTCCAACACCAAGGTCAGTACAGAGGAAAGCTAAACCAAAGGGCATGGCAGATACCCACAGACTTTGAAAACCTAGATCCAGTCGCACCCGAATGCAGAACCTTCCAAGTGTTTTGTTTTAGTGAAGCAATGAAAGCCCTTCGGTTTCCCATTAGCTTCTATAACCAGACACTGGCTCACATGTAATTCTAACATGCACCTCCCAGACTCAATGCTTAAGAAAGAAACTAGAACTCTGCAACTAGAAGTACCCCCTCTCTGGAGGGATTCACTCTTGAAGTTGCTGTCACAGTATTTATTTTAGTGCTATAATAGCTAAGTGATGGACTTAGCCTGGGTCCCCATCAATAGATGATAAAGGAAATGCCATGTAAACGAGTTTATTCAGCAAGGAAGACAAATGGGATTATGTCATTTGCAGGAGAATGGATGCAACTGGAGGAGACAGAAGGCCAATGGTGAGATACACTCCCCATCCTTCCTGGCCTGGCTTCTCCAGGTCTCTCCCCGCCCAGGGCTACTAGAAAGCAGCAATTTTTGGAATTAGAGTTGGTGCCCCCTAGGGGTTTGTGTCCTCTCAGACACAGGACTGGTTGGAGAGGGCACAGCTGGTCAGTATGAATTGCTCTGAGCTAAGCAGAAGCAAGGGTCAGTCTGGACACCTATGTAAGACAAAGCCTTACATGCATGCACCGGCACACAGGTGAGAGTTGGTCTCCAGCCGTCCAGGAGCACGGTAAATGTCACAATATGTTATTAACCTAAAATCAAATTAAATCTGACTTTAATCCTCAGGTTCCTCCAGGCTGGAGTGAAATTCAATCTTGGTATTATTGTGTCTCTTCTCCCTTGGTGTGTACAGATTCCTGGGGGGGGGGGCGCTGACAGAATAACAAGAAATGTCCTTGAGAGGGTGGCTGGTGCCCAGGTCTGTGCCAAGCCATGCTGGGCATGGGGGCATGGCACAGGATGGAAAGTGCCCTGAAAAGTCACGAGGAAACAGAAGTATGAACTCTAAACTCTCAAACAGTCGGGGCTCTGATGAAGGACTGGGAGGGAGCAGTGCAAGGAATCGCTCTAGAATGATGATTTCATTTGCACAATTTAGCACTGAAACATATTTGGGGATAAGTGTTTTGTTTTGTCAGTCACTCATGTAACCAACCATCCAGTCACTCCACAGCCATGAACTAGCTTCCACTTAATGTTAGAGTGAGGGCACTGTGTGTCTGTATGTCTGTGTATGTACACACACACACACACACACACACACACACACACACACACACACACATATATATATATATATATATATATATATATATATATATATATATATACACACACACACACATGTGTCTGTGTGTGTATGCATGTGTGTCCACATGTGGCCAATGGCCAGAGGTTGACATCAGAGTCTTTCTCAAACACTCTCTACCCTAATTTTTTTTGAGGCAGGCTCTGTCACTGAATCCAGAATTGTCAGTTTAGATAGAACACCTGGCTAGAAAGCCCCTGGATCCGTCTAGCTCTCCTCCCCCAAGCCCCAGTGCTGCCATTACACGTACACCACTGTGCCTAGGTGAGTACTCAGGATAAGAGTACTCAGAAGTAGGCAGAACTTGGGCCCTCATACTTTTCTGCCAAGTGCTTTACCCACTGAACCATCTCCTCGGCCCCTAGAAGCAGGACATCTTTTGCTAAATACAGATTTAATCCCTGTTCAAATGGAACCTGCTTGTTAGCCAGAAAACCACAAGAAGGAAGTAACCAAACTTTTCAGAAATGTCTATGGCTACAGAATGGGAAGCAGGAAAGAATGGTGAGGAGGGAAGGGCATCTTTACCAACATAACAGACAGGTGTGGAGGTCAGACAGGAGGCAAGCCCAAAAAGTACCCTAGCAAGTGTCCAGGCTGCAGGAGTGAATCACGCAGCAAGAAGGACTGTGCATACCTGTTTCCAAAGGCAGACACAGCCTTCAGCAAGTTCTGAAGTTGAACTCATATCCTTAGGCTTTAAGAATGCCTTGCCTGGGCTTGGGGGTTGGATCACTCAGTAAATGTCTGCCTCACAAGCATGAGAGCCTGAGTTCAGATGCCCTAGAGCCCACATAAAAGGTAAGGATGGTGGTAAAATTCTAAAAGCTCAGTATTAAGGGACCAGAGACATGTGGACCCATGAAACCCACTGGACAGCCAGTCTAGATGAACTGATAACCTGGTCTCTGGAAGTAAGGCTGGAAGGAGCTGGAGAGAGAGCACAAGGGTTAAGAGTTCTTTTGCAGAAGATGAAGTCCAGTTCCCAGAACCTACTGGTGCTCAGAACCATCTGTAACTCCAGTTTTAAGGGTGCAATGTCCTCTTATGACCTCAGACATGAGACACTCACATTATACACATGTATACATATGGGTAAACCATCCATACATATTAAATAAAAATAAATAAATTTATAACATAAATGTGTAAAGCAAATAAGGAAAGACACAAAACATCAACCTTGTGTCTGTGTACACACACACACACACACTCATCTACATATATCACATTCAATGTATCATACACAAGACAAATATAATAATATGATATAAACTAAAGGAATGACACACACAGCTTGTCATCTCAAGTTAACTACAAGACTGTCAGAAGCTTCAGAACCTACATGAAAGACAAGGTAATATGGTGCATGCCTATAAACTCAGAATGATGAGAAAAGAGACAAGTATACCATCAGGATGCTAGGCTCTCTGCATGACACCCCATCTTTGCAAAGTCCTCTTTCAAACATTTCTTCTGGTTCCTCTACCTCTCCACTCCCTGATGTCACCACTGAGACAGACACACTCCTGATCCCTAAGTGGATACAACTCAAAATGCCACACAGTAGGGCAACTAGAGCAAGAGGAGAACATAGCTTTCTCAGTGCCAGCAGGGCAGGTACCTGTGAAACCTTTGGCAGCTGAGGAGATGGATGAGTCCTATGATTCCAGCTGGATGTTCGGAGAAAAACTGAATCCATCTTTCCCTGGAACAGCTTCATAGATCAGCTGGAGCATGGTCAGCCCCACCAGATGCCACTCCTGGGCAGTGTCCCCCACATTACTGAAGTAAACTCAAGAGAGGATTGGCCCTTAATAGAAGAACCCAGAGAACAACAAAAGACTTGCAGAAACATAAGACCACCAGAAATCTCAGCAGGAGACAATAGTATTTTCTCAGTTGCTCAATTGCTCAGTAGGAGCAAGTATTTTCAACATAGGCATCTCTGGTTCCAGGAATCTCTGGTTCTTAACCCACCATTTGTATACAATAGTTCATCACTTGGATATGATGGGTAGAAGACGAAGAGAAGCGCCTGACCCCGAGGGAAGGGCCTTTCACGGTGCACCTGTGCAGCCGAGGGACTGGGCTGCAGGCCAACCCCACTGGGGTTTCTCCTTCCCACAGCCTGGACAGGCTCTACCCTGTGACAGGGCTTGATTAGGACATTGTCACCACTTTGCTCAATGCCAACTCTGTTCCTAAAACCCCAACTGCTTTGCTTTCTTTTATCTTAAATATATCATGTTCCTCCTGTACCCAGGACCTTTGCACATGCTGCTCTTGCTGTCTAGAATTCTTCAGCTGTTTCCCTTTTACCTAATTTCTTTGGAGAGTTTTCAGGGGAGAGAAAAAAAACAAAATATCACTAGTGATGCCCTGAAGACCATACTGCAAGGGTATTTATGTGTTACATGATATTAATAAATTCTGGCTGGATTCTAAATAAAACCTTTGTTTGATTCTAACAAGAAGGTTGAAGCTAAAGGCCACTGCAGTGGCAGCTTCTTGCTTTTCTGACATGTGCATACCAAAATGTCTCTACAAACATGTGAGAGACAACCCTGCCCAGCCACAACACACACAGGGAAAGAAGGTGTGGGGAAGGAAGCCAGTTCCCCATGACCTTTTTTCCTAGGTCATCCCCAGGCCAGATAGCAAGGGCCACCATCACCACTAGTTGTCTCAAAATGCCCCTGGTGATGTGGAATCCCATTTTAACATCTGTTCCTTGTAACTGATTGGATCAAGGCTGAAAGAAGGAGGGTGGGGGAAATGAGTGTCAGTTCCCTCAGTCATGTCTCCTGGTTGCTGATTCATCCGAATGCTTCAGGGGAAAAGTTTCTGCCCAGAGATGCTGCCACAAGTTTGGGCTTTAAACTGATTACTACTGGAGTCCTTCCCTATGATCTTCCCCATCCACAACCCTACCCTCTTATCTTCCACCATCCCTACCTCCACTCCCACCCTACCTCACCTCGCCCCACTCCACTCCACTCCCCACCCACACTGCTCCTTACTCAGAGCAGGCTCCGTGACAGGCTCCCTTGGAGTTCCCACTGCCTCTCAAAGTTCAAAGGAGGATTTTGCTTGTGTTTTTCCCAACAGTACAGGCAGCCCTCCACATCCGTGGGCTCTTGGCACATGTGTTCAGCCAACCTTAGATAGAATTACATCATTAGTGGATGTGTCCACTTTTTCTTGTCATTATTCTCCTCACAATAAAGTCTGGCAGCTATTTCCATTACAAGCATTGTGCTCAGTTCTAGGAATCCAGGCTTCAATAAAAAAAAAAAAAAAAAAGGATGTGTGGGCTCTACGCAATCACTGTGGCATTTTATAGGAGGGGCTTGAGCATGTGCAAAGTGTGGACACTGGAAATCCTGAAACTACTCTTCAAAGAATACAGAGCAAAGCACCAGCCTACCTCGCTAAGGCTGCCCCAAGGACCCACTGCTCCTACATTGCTGCCCGCAGTAGGGTCTGGGATTGTCTGTTACCCACAAAAGCCAATCTGAAGAAAGACACAGCACTGTTCCAATAAAGTTTTATTTAAATAAAAAAATAGATCTGGGACCTTGTTTTGCTACACCCTGAGCCAGGGTGGGTGCCTTCTGGTTATGTCTCCTACAGATTGCATGTCACAGCATGGAAACCAGCACTCACAGCACAGTAGCAACTCAGCCTGGCCCCTGAAGTGGCCCACATCAGCAGGACTCTGCAGTAATTACAGCAAAGGCACAGGCCATAAACTTTATTACTCAGCAGTACTTTGGCCCCCAACCTTGCATTCTGCTGATTTGCTGGAGAGTGGTGAGGTAGGCCCAGGTCCCTGATTGCTGATACATTGGGAAAAGCAAAGCCTGCTTGTTTAATTAAATGTTATTCAAGAAATAAAATCCAGGCCCTTGGCTGACAATGCAGAATATTAAAGCATCAATTCCCTGAAGGAAACCTGCCTTAATGAGATTCTCCAAATAACTGGGAGGGGGAAAATCCCATATTAATCCCAGATGTTAACATCTGCCCATCAATGCACAGAGATATCTTGATCAATGAAGTCTGGTACCACTGGTTTTCCAAGGAAAAGTTGGCTGAAACTCTGAACTCTGTGTATTCCAGAGGCAGCCAGAGCCCCTTCATGAAACCAAGAGAATGGATGGGGAAACACGGATATGCTCTTTCATGGCCGAAGAGGACAACGACTGATTAGAACAAATTCTGAGGAGGACTACAGTGGAGGGCCACGGTGCTCTGCCCATGTTCTGTCCCAGGCAAAAATTTTTCCTGAATTACATAGAAAGAAACAAGGAACACAGGCAGATGGTGGTGGCCTCCTTTGTAGAATTTACCTCGCTGCATTTCACTAATTTTCACAAGGTTACTGAAACTCAGACACACTCCAGGAATGGCTCCTGGCTATCTTGTTTAATTGAGTTGGGTTGGGTTGGGTTGGGTTCACTTTTGTTAAAGTAACTTTTATTCTATTCACCTGATGTAATTTTCCTCTCCAAGGCTTACTGCTTCAGTCTGCTAACCTAGGGCTAGTCCTGGAAGCTTCCAGCCTCTGTACAATCTAATCTAGATCTCCAATGTTTTCAGCCTCTGGGAGGTGCTGAATGAGCTCACCCTTTCTTGTTCTTTCTGAGCTTCTGCTGTTTCAGCCCAGCTGTTCTGGCTCAAACTCCTCTCCAAGATGACTGATTCAATCTGGCTTCTCTCTCTTGGCCTCTCCTCAATTGCTCTGCTTGGCCTCATAATAACTTTGGCAATCTGTTCTAATCTTCTGCCTCCTCCTCATTCTCTCCTGAGTTCTGTCTTCACCAATGTCTAGCTTGTCCACTCTCTGCAACCTGTTTCTGTAAAACATCCTGGTAAACCTCTTTCTCGCCCAGTAAAACACCCCTCTTCCCTCCCTCCCCCCCCCCCCCGGCTCTCTTTGTGCTCTCTTAAGTAGTTTCCCTTTCCTCTCTCCTCTTATGAGAGTTGGGCGTATCCTATTCTGTCAAACCTTTTTCTGATTCATCACTTTGTCTGCCACTCAATTAGACATCACTTTCAAACATGGCTGCTTCCTTCTACCTTCTAATTTTACTTTCATTGCTTGGGATTAAAGGTGTGTGCTAAGGGCGTGTCTGTATTCCAGCCAGAGGATTAAAGATGTGTGCTGAGGGTGACCCAGACCACAACTAGAAACAAGTTTTTCAAGTAAGCAACACAATCTCCAGGTTCACAGTGTGATCAATATACCCGACAACACACCTTTTTTTTCTTTCTTGGTTTTTTTATTTTTTTAAAGAGAAGGTTATCCTGTGTAGCCTTGGTGTCCAGGAACTTGCTCTGTAGACTAGGCTAGTTTGAACTCAGATCTACCTGCCTCTGCCTCTGCCTCTGCCTCCCAAGTGCTGGGTCAAAAGTGTGTTTCACTACCACCTAGCTTCAAGATCACATTCTACATCATACCTGTCAATAAAACTTTATTATTACTTGCTGCCAATGAAATGTAGCTATAAAAACAGATATGATGTGTATAGATTCTAGACATAAATATACATATACACCCACATACATATATGACATGAAAATAAAGGGGGGATATGTATGTTGGAAAAGATGAGAAAGTGAAACAAACCAGGCAGGACAGACAGACAGACAGACAGTTCATATTTTCTGTAAGATCATCAAGGAGAATTATTTACAGTGAGAAGGGGGACCAGTGGAGGGGAAGAGAGGGACCAAACGGCAAAGGAAGAGAAGCAGACACAAGCAGAGTATGTGTAATGGAGAATGTTGTCCTGAAACCATTGTTTTGTATGGTGATTAAAAATATACTTGAAGACAAATAAGATAAAGTATTGGACAAAAGGTCAATGGGATAAAAGTACCCGAATGTCACTGGGTAAATACTAAGAGCTAAAAAGGCTCAGAGTAGAATGATCCAGAATGATGCTGGGCAGCATGAGGACCGCCGGACAGCCAAACCTAGTCTGAGTGGTAGTTTCACATGTGCTGAAAGGTCCCATTTCAAAAACTGACATGGAGAGCTGTAGAGGAGGACACCTGACTTAGGATCCCTGGCCTCCACATGAGTGTACACACATATGCACACACAGAACCAAAGGACTTGCGACTGGCATTTTCTCTGTTGGTGGGACAGATACGCTGATGTAAGATGATTAGCAATTCATGCAGACTTGCTGATGCTTCAGCATCTCTTTCAGTGCCACTCCAGGTCAGGGATGAAGGGATCTGGCCTGCATAAATTGCCATTCCCAATGCTTCCAGCACAAGCCCTGGCTCAGGCTGTCACCAGCCCTGACAGTACAGCCTGTCTTTTGTCAGGTCTGGGGTGCCTAGGCATCCAGGGCACCTCTGTCTCCACCCCAGGCTTGGGTTCTGGTCCTCAATAGGCATCATATGAGATAATACAACACATGACAAGGGCTGGAGTCTTGGAGGACCCTGGTGCAAGGCAAGAAAGCTTCAGCATATATCTGACCCGATCTGATTCTGCTCCAAGGGCCTGGAGCCAATTTCCCAGCATTACTGCAGAGAATGTCAGTCTTTATTATGAGTGGGATGCATCCAGTTTGGGTGATTTTGATTGAATGTCCAATAGTCACAATTAGTCTTCATTGAATACTAAATATAAATATGAAGAATCAGAGAAGACAACCAGATTGTGAAAAATCTCCCAAATTTATTTTTGCAATGCTGTTAAATCCATTTCTGATTAAAATAATTCATCACTTATCTATAACAAGCAATACTGGGTGCTTATCCATATGTGAATCTATCTTGGAAATAGGCACTAACTTAAAATAGTTTTTAATAAAAATGCATTATTTTGAAGCAGCAATTTGGTTCTGAGGACCGGCTGCTAACAAAGGGAGGACACTGTCCTAAGTCACAGACTGTTTCCCAGAAAACAAATTAAGGAGGGAACAGCAGAGGCAGCTAGCTGGCCATGTGACACAGACTGTGGAGGGGGCAACCTCTGCTGAGAATTCATTTCTTTACATTGATAGGGGGGACACCAGACTGGGAGCAGCTGTTGCTCTGTTTTTAGTAAAGCCAGTGACGGAGCTCCCATGACCCTACCTAAGCATGAAGTTCCCTTGAATATGTCATGACGTGGAGAAAATTTGAGAAATGACTTAAAATATGGTCCATTGTCAGAAGGTCCTAGGTGCGGTATTCAATGCCCCCAATACCCCCATGCAACCTAACCTCAAGGCACCCTTTTCTACAACCCTAGCCCTAGACCTCAGCTGCCTGCTGCTGCATCAAATGCTCAATATTCTCAGAACAGTGAACTTAGTGTGACACTCAAGTGCACAGACATTTGCACAAAGAATATATAGAATGGCTGGGAGGGGCTAGAAGATAGAGGAAGTGAGTCAGGCAGGAAAGGAGGGAGGGGGAGGAAGGGGGCAGGTGGGACCAGAGATCCCTATTCCTTATGCATTGGGTCTTGCCTTAATAGTTTTAAGCTTTGTGAATATATGACCCATTCAGTAAGTAAAATAAATGAGAAAGGGGCACAGAGAGGATTGGAGAAGATGGGGGAGGGGAAGGGAGCCAAGGGCTTTTGTTACTCCAGAAACTTCTTTCTGGCTTTTACACCCTGGCTGCATTCACTCACTTCCTGAAGTGATTAGCCCAAACTCATACCCACACACATCCTTCCACACTTCACCAGGAAAATTCCTGTGGAAGCTCCAGTGTGAGCACCTCACCTGTGAATACATAAACACATCACCCAGAACACCTGGAGTCTCCCAGGTGATCTTGGTCACAATGTGAGTTAAGCTAACAAGATGGCCCAGGGGATAAAGAAGCCTGACACCACACCTAGAGACCCAAGTTTCCTGCCAGGAACCCACATGGTAGGAGAGAACTGACTTCTGTAGATTGTCTTCTGACCCCCACACATCCTTGAGTAGTTGGTTGGCTAGACAAGTGTCTGGATGCTGAGGAGCCCACGTGACAATCAGACCCCCATTTACCTTTTTCTTTCTCTGGCTAATTCCTGGGGTACACAGGGCTGGTACTACCCTCCAAACTCAGGTCAACCATCCTTGACCACAGATAATCTCTCAAGGAGTCACAAACAGCAGAATAGTGGGCTCATGACATGATGTCTGACCTAAGACACTGCTGGGTGGCCTATGACCATCTAAGTCAACTCTCTGTTCTTGAAGAGACTTGCTCACAGGGCAATGAATGCCCACCATGCTTCCTTCTTCTACCATTATGCCTCAATCCATGTGTGGACTGAGCACCCAGGTGAGCATGGCAGAAGGAAGAAGGGAAAGTGAGGCATGAATGTCAAATGTCTCCAGGGTCTGTGCCTTGTGCTGTGTGGACACAGAGCTAAGGACAGCTCCTGCAAACCAAATTCTTAGAGGATGAATAGAAGCGCCTACATAGGATCCTGTGGAGAGTGGCTGGCCACACATATCAGAGGAAGAAGAATTTGGTGAAGAGGTGGTAATTAAGATAAAGACATGGTCAAGTCTGACTTGTGTGGGGAGCCCCTAGCATTTCAGGGTGGTTGGCAGTAGACAGTACCTCAGATTTGGGCTAAGTGTTGTTTGCACAAGGGATAAGGGAAGGCATGTGCCCACACCTGATGGACAGACTCCTCTCCTCTCTTCTTGATCCCCAGAGCTGCAGTTGTAACCTTGGGCATTGTCTCCTCTGGTATGTAGACTTTCCGTGTCTCTGAATCAGACAGGCATGTGCTAAGGTCTCAAGCACACTCAGGCAACTTGGCAGGTGATGGGCCCTTTCCTGACTCTGACAGATCCTGGGGCTTCTCATCGACCGGCTGGCTGGCCCACACCCACACACCGTGGTTAGCCGAGGTGCCCTGACAGCAGACTGACATTAATTATCTGTGAGTTAGATTATCTGAAAGCACAAACACAGGCCTGTCAGTGCTGCAGAAAGGCATCTCAGCTGATGGGCCTTACAGCCCAGACCAGGGCAGAGACAAGTCTCAGGGACCAAGGAATGGTGGGTGAGGCCAGCAGCCCTTCCTGACCTTGACCCAAAACAGTGTCTTATATAGAGCCTTTGGGCCAGGCTCCCAATGACCCATCTTAGCACCCAGTTCATCATCACAGACTGAAGGCTTTTACCTCCTTCACAGTTCACAGCTGTGTCTTCTTGTCTGCAGTCCCTAACTTGCACACACACTGTGGCAACCGCCAAGGTCCAACCCCACATTTCTGCCTTTGGTCCTTCCAACTCATTCTCTTAATGCATTTTCTAACTGTGGTCTCGGGCCAGGTGGGCCTTCACACTCCTGCCCACATATTATAACATTCCTCAAACCCCACGTCATGTGTTTGTACCCACACAAAGCTTCCTACATCCCACCAAGAGAAGCAAGTCTCACAGGGAAACAGTGTAGCCTAAAAGGATGAGCTCAAACAATATAGGTTCAAATCCAGCCTTGGGAGATGGTAGCTCTATAGTAGATGATGGTGTCCGGCTCATTACAGCACAACCCCACCCTAGATGGCAGAAGTGTCTGCCTCACGGTGACAACCTACTTGCATTCTCTGTAGACTTTCCCCAAGTCTTGACAGAGAACCTGGGCCTTGTGGTAGCCGCTCACATGCACAGCCCCAAGCACAAGTCCCAGAGAATGTCCATTGAATATATATTGAATTGGTGAATGGATGAATCAATGGGTAAGTGAAAGTGCAACATGCAATAAAGAGATCTCAAGGGATTTGAAGTCAGAAGCTCTGAGTTCCAATCCTGCTTCCACCAGCCCTGGCAGAAGGATTGACTCAGAGGAACATCACAGCTCTCCCAAAAGAGGCTCCTCTCAGTTTTCTCATTGAGCAATGGGTATGGTGACAGTGCTAACATCTCTCATTACAGAAGTGGTCTCTCTGGCAAGAAAATGCTGCGTGTTTAGCTTCTTTTCCTACCCCAGTGATAAACTGTACTGACAAAAGCAGTTTTTGGGGTTTGGGTTCATTCTGGCTCACAGCTCAAGAAATACCCCATGGGGACATCAAGGTGACAGGAGCTTGACTAGTCACATTATACCAATAATTAGAAAACAGAGCCACAACTGCTCACTGGTACCCTGCCCCCTTTTGCCATTTTTACAATCCCGGACCCCCTGCTTAGGAAACGGCCCCACCTAAAGTTAACATGGGTCTTCCCATATAAATCAACATAATTAAGATAACCCCTGAAGAGGCATGACCAGCCGCCCAGCTCTCAGGTGATTATAGATTCTATCAAGTTGACAACACCACCTCATTGACAAAATGCTGTGTCGATCATGGTGTGCTGGACCCGCTAGTCTCTGAATCAGGCTTGTACCCCTTCCCCACCTGCTTTGCAATTTGGAGAAATGGCTTCCCTCCAGCCACTGCACCAAAGTCAGCCATGTCTGGCATCATCAAGATGTGATAGGGCATGGGTGGATAATATACACCGCATGTAAAGAAGATAATATATCCCCACATCTCCCTTTTAATAATGTTGTAAATATGTCTTATGGGAGAGATAATAGAGATACAGCATGCATAATGGAAATGATGGGTCAGACAGATAGGGGCTCCTGTTCGTCATCAAGGCAGCCTGTCTGTCTCAGCTCCTTTATGGATGGTGCCGTCAGTAGATTATGGTGTCAAGTGTGTCTTGAGTTATGGGAAGCAAGAGCCTTTCCTTGCACTGTGCTTCTCATAAGTAGAGGAACAGTGTGGGAGTGGGAACAGTGCTGGTCACCAAGTCAGGCCCAACCAGGTTCAAACTCAGGCTAGACTGCTCCCAGCTGTGTGTATTTGACAACATCAGCTACTTCCTCTGGGTCCAGCATTAAGGGCCTGATGGGAAAGATCTCCTCCTAGGATGGAAGTCATAATGGTGGGCAAGTAGAGTGGCTCTGTCCCTGGTAAATTTCAGCTCTCTGTCTATTATGCAAAGCAGAACTTCTTGCAGAAAAAGACTGCAGTCGGGATTTAGCTACCGGACTCCTAAAATGGACAGGAGCATTCTTCAGCTGCCCTTGGGCACAGTGGGACCAGCCTAACAAACTGAGGGTGGCCTAAGAACCCTCTCAAGAGCATGTGAGCATGGGAAAACTGATACCACTGCCAAGCTCAGACACTCCATAGGGCACTGTCTGGATATGGGCTGGGAGGGCACAGGACATCATGTCAGATGTGGGGGCTGGCTGTCCAGGACCCCATTCTGGCCCACCAGTAGAGTTCATTCAGCCCATGGAGTAAACTAAACTCTTTAAATTATCTAGTAGTATTTAGGGTTAGGTTTATGGTTTGGGTATTTAAATGTTGCATTTAAACTAGAAATATTCCAGCAGGTGAAAAAGTCTCTGTATCACCAAGGTGTAGACTGGCTCAGAGTGATTATTTCCCAGGGTTGTTATATACTCTATTTGGTTGTTTTGGTTTTTGTTTGGTAGGTTTGTTTAGTTTTTGAGATTTCTTTGTGTAGCCTTGGCTGTCATGGAACTAGCTCTGTAGATCAGGCTGACCTTGAACTCATAGAGATCTATCTGCTTCTGCTTCATGAGGGCTGGGATCAAAGACATGTGCCACCACCTATTCACCATTATGCCAAAGTCCCCATAACACTTTGTTGGATCACAGGCCAGCCCAAGCTCTTTTAACTCGACCATCCTTTCCAGAGACTATGAGTGTGGCCAGCTCTCTGGGTGTTAGACATTGTTGGGTAGCCTTCCTGTGACTCAGGGGTCAGAGACTGACGTAGAGGACTATGTTACTCAGCTTTCTGTCACGGTGACAAAATGCCTGAGATAAAGAATTTCAATAGAGATTAATTTTGACTCCTGGTCTGAGAGATTTTAATTCATGGCCATTTGACTATGGTGCTCGGTACACATCACAATGGAACATTTACCAGAGAGAAGCTGTTACTCTACAACAGCCAGGAAACAGAAAGGCCCTAGGGAGGACACCTAGAATAGCAGTTCCTGTGGGTCATGACCCCCTTGGGTCCGTTGGAAAACTCAGATATTTACATTAAGATTCCTAACAGAAGCAAAACTACAGTTGTGAAGCAACAACAGAAATAATTTTATGGTTGGGGGTCACCACAACATGAGAAGCTGTATTAAAGGGTCACAGCATTAGGAAAGTTGAGGACTACTGACCTAGGGTCTCATGCCCTTTGAGGGCATAAAGCCAATGGCCTAACTTCCTCTCTAAACTCTGCCTCTTAAAGACTTCAGCTCCTCCAAATAACATGCAGGAAGACAGAGAAGCCTTCAGCACAGGGCCTTTGCTGTGTGGCTTATGTGCACCCAAACCACAGCAGGAACCTCCCATGGCATGGGCTGTACTTGATGGGATCTTAGGCTACAGGTTCTGAAGCCACTATGCATTCCCCTTAAAAAGCATGACATGAGCTTAGATCAAAAGATGAAATTAGTTTGAGAGGGGTGAGTTTGGCTGAGAGAAACCAATCTTCCTAGCACAGACATGATCAATGAATACTCTGTGAATTCCCCTGGAAACTGTGAAATTGCATAAAAGATTTGATCAAGGCCTCCATCAACCACCAAGCTATGGGGACTGTTAATGTTTCTCTTAACTGGATTTTAATTTTTATGATTATGATTTGTGGAGTGCTGGAGCAGAGGAGATACCCCAGCCTCAGGCTCCATCTCTCATGCTCTTCTGAGAAGCATTTGAAGAATTCAGGGAAACTCAGCTGCAAAAGAAAAGGGTCTAGCTCTCAGTGCTTTGCTTTGTGCTCCTGGTCTCCAAACTTGGCAACAGCTCAGATGCTGAACTGGAATCAGTGGAGAAAAAGAATAGAGTAAGTCACAACAGGAATACATCTCTGAAAGTTGAAATAAGTGTGGAGACAGAGAGGGAGAAAAAAGACAGCCTTTCTGGCTCCCCTGGGAAAGGGGAGAATGGAAACTCTTAGTCCACTTGATCTCCACCCCTCATTCAAAAGCAGGAATAAGAGGAGGAGGAGGAGAAAGAAGAAGGAGGAAGAAAAGGGAGGAGGAGGAAGAAGAGGAGGAAGAAGAGGAAGAGGAGGAAGAGGAAAAGGAGGAAGAGGAGAAGGAGGAAGAGGAGGAAGAGGAGAAGGACAAAAAGAATGAGGAGGAGGAAGAGAAGAAGAAGAAGAAGAAGAAGAAGAAGAAGAAGAAGAAGAAGAAGAAGAAGAAGAAGAAGAAGAAGAAGAAGAAGAAGAAGAAGAAGAAGAAATAATAATTATTTGAGGGTATATACCTGTCCTCTGCCCCTTTCTCACAGAGAAGCCCTTAGGAAGCCACCTCATTGTTGATGAATAGAGAGCACTTGCTTAAAGAATAGGACCTAGTACTGAATAAAATGGAGTAAAAAGTCACTTCCTAGCTGAGTGTGGTAAATTTGGGGCTAGCCTGGGCTATATATTGAGGCTCTTACAGTAAAGGAAGGACAATGGGGAGGGAGGGGGAGAAAAGAGGGGTAGGAAAGGAAGAAATGGGGGAATTGCTATCCTTTATTTCACATAGTCTCCCTCACTTCATGCAGGAAAATGCTTAGCCCCGTTTTACAAAAGAGGCTAGGTATTTCCTCCATGATTTTTGGGCATCATGCAGCTTCTGATGACCATCACTCACCCTGAACACAGCTAGATTCCCTCTGTGGCACAGGCCAGGGATTGCTCCTAGTGCTCACAGACAAATTATTTCCAAGGCTCCAAATCACACTTAGAAAAAGGATTCCCCAGGGCCAGCAGCCTGACCCCTTTGCCTCTCAGCACAATTAGACCTAAATCACTCTGTTCCCAGCAGGATCAAGCTTGTACCTTTATGGCTCCAGGGGAAGAAATTTCATTCTACCTTGAACATACTCTAAGCTTTTAGCATCCCTCATTCTCCACAGAGCGGTACTGGCTGGAGTCTTACTGAATCCTTATGCTGCAGGCTGGGTCAGACCTTGGACCAAACTCAAGCTGAATGATGGGCTCTCTCTTCTGCCCCCTCTCGGTCCTTAGACTACAGAAATTTGCTCTCTTGCTTTTTAACCGAGCACCCGATTACTCCAAACTGGATATTTGGTACAAAATTATTTCCTTCCTTTGTAAGTCCTTCTGCCATATCATAGTACGTGGGCTACAGAGGAAACTGGCCATCACTGTCCCTCCCCTGAAACAGGGATACTGAGCCTTAAGGACAAACACACATCCAGGACTCCACAGATCCAGGGAAGGGCCAGAACTGTCTGTAATAACCTAGTGTACATCGCATTGAAGAGACAATTCTGTAGTCAGAGAGAAGGGATATCAAATGAGTTGGGAATAAAAAGATGCCTCTGAAGCTGGACTGAAGCCTGTACATCAGTGGATGTCCCAACAATAAGTTCCCAAACTCAGCAGCTTGAAACAGAAAACATTTGTCCTCGTGCTTGTGGGTCTGTGGGTCTGTGGGGTCTGCAGGTGACCTCGGTGCACTGGCCTGGACTTCATGGCTGTCATCTCTGCTGTCAGACACAATCAGCTGCACTTCTCTGGGGCTATGCATGGCTTAGGGAAGCTCCATGATTGTGAGTGTTCTAGGCCCCCCTGAGCTATGCCCTTTGCACAGTGGAGGCCCAGGGTCAGGAGCATGCAAAGGCTCCCATGGCTTACACCAGGATAGAACCCACTCCATATCATTGGCTAAGCAAGCCACAGGGCCAACCTCCAACTTAAAGGGGTATCAAGAGTCATTTTGCCATTACTCAAAAAGTCTACCAAGTCACATGACAAAAAATAAGCATGCATAAAGGGTCAGCAAGATGGCACAGTGAGTCTCTAGATCTTGCCACTGAACCTGAGAACCTGAGTTTAAGTCCTGGAACCCACATGGCAGAAGGAAAGACAAACTTCTGCAGACTGTTCCCTGACCACACGCCAAAATACAACATGCATAGATAGTTTAACGCTGCAGGATACAACTATCCCTGAAAAAGTGGCTAGTGGATACAGGAGAGGCTATAAAGGGGGAACCCAGCATGTCTGTTTCACACTTGGAGGAAAACGCAGGAGGGAGAGCACCTTGAGGGAGAAGGAGCCCCAGGTGTGTGGTACTCACAGTGAACCTTATGCCAGCCTCTGGCTTCCACCCTCTCCAAGGAAATGTCTGGTATAAAATATACAGCATCATGCAAATCTAGCGGTCAGAGCTTAGGGAGCAGAGAAGGGGAGTAGGTGCCAGGCATCACTAACTGGGCGACCCCTTCCTCAGCTCCTCGCAGCGAGGGAGGGCTGTGCAATTCAGTTTCCCTGATAGGATTTTGAGAAGTTCCTGCTTTACCAATTGAAGGGAGACAATGGAAAGAGGTGCTAGTCTTCTCCTTAGCACTGTGCTCTCCCCTTCTTAAATGCAATGATGTTCTAGCCAAAGCACGTGGTTCCTGCTAGAGGAACACGCTATGAGAGATTGAGGGGAAAGTGTGAAAAGAATCCTAGTCTTTAATGGCGTCTTTGGTGACCCTATGGCTTCCAGAGAGCACTTTCAGGAAGTCACAGGACTTCTTATGGCTTAAATGCTCCTGGAGCAACCTGTCATTCACAGCTAAATGTGTTTCTGCCTTATCTCGGGCAAGGCACTAAGCTGGGGGAAATAACAGAAAATATTGAAAGGGTATGTTAGTGAAGAACAGTCATGGAAAGAGGTAAGAAAGGTGACAGAAAGATGTTCCCCACGTAAGGGTAGTGTCTTAGCCAGTGTTCTAGTGCAGTGAAGGGAAACCATGGTCACAGCAACTCTTATGAATGAAAGTATTTAATTGGACCTTGATTACAGTTTTAGAGGTTTAGTCATGGCGGGAAGCATGGTGGCACACAGGCAGACAAAGTGCTGGAAGAAGTAACTGAGAGTTCTAATCCAGGCCTGCAGCAACAGAGAAAGAGAGCCTTTGGGCTGGCTTGGGCATTTGAAACCCTCAAGCCCACCCCCCAGTGACACACTTCCAATAAAGCCACATCTCTTAATCCCTCCCAAATAGTCACTCAGTGATGACCAAGCATTCACCTACATAAGCCTGTAGGGGGCATCCTTATTCAAACTACCCCTCATGATGGCTTACCATCATGACTGACGCTTGAGTTTGTCCCCAGGTCCTTCCTAGCAAAAGGCGAGAAGCAACTCCCACAAGCTCTCTTCTGACTTGCACATGCTTTTAAGGCACATGAAGACTCTGCTCTCACAATAAGTAAATCCTAAAAGGAGGCAGGAACGGAGAGGCAAATGTCTTGAAATGTGAGAAAATACCACACCAGAACCAGAGGTAACTTTGCAGATAATTTTGCTTACATGATGGGGAGGCGTGGTACACTCTGTATCTCATAAGCAGGAGGTCATTGGTGTCTTTGTTGAGAGACAGTTGGAGGAAAAGAGAGAAACAGGAAGGAAGACCACAGTGAAGAAGATGTTGGCTTTGGGCCAACAAAGCCACATGGTCTTCTTCCTCCTTTTGCTGGAGTCGTAGACTTGACTCCGGGACACTGCCTCTGATTCTGAGCTGTTTGGATAGCCCAAACAAATCTCCTTTATGTACAGAAACAGGAAGTTTTTGAGAATATGCAATGAGGAGGTAAAGGAGATGCATCAAAATGCTGAAGAAGAAGCAGCGCCAGGGAGGCTGCCACACTCTTGAGATACAAATTTTGTACAGATTTGAATTTGGAAGGCTGTGAGGATCCAGTCACACGACCACTATGCATGTAGAGATGATGAAAACGGAGCCAATTGAGAAAAAGTAAGGACATCAAAAGCTATTTCCTGTGACAGTATGTGGGCAACTGAATCCAGCTGTGCCTGAAGCCAGAGGTTGAGCAAGGCAAGACTTGGACAAGGGATTCCCTTTGTTGCTCTTTCTATTTCCTCCCAGGCTATCTTCTACTTTGATAGAAAGGTTTCTGATTTAAAAAGTGAGACAGAGCGGAAGGAGCAGGGACCCATAACTGCTCTTTCAGCTTCCACGTGCTAGTTCCAGCAGGCAGTAATTCAGTCCCTCCCAGACCGTTCCTAGAACTGTTAGCCACTATGACTAATCCAGAAACTTTAATTTGTACCTGACACAATAGAAAAGACTGCTCTGTTCCCTTAATTCTCTTCTGGGCGCTTAGATCCCCCTTTCTTTCCTCCAGCTGGAAGAGAGGGGCTACCCACCCAACTTACCATCTCCAAGGTTCTGTCAAGATGCTGTGACTATCCCCCCAGAATATATCCAAGATGGGGCCCAGGTTTTAGAGCAGCCAGAAGTCTCTGCTGGATGCAGGCCCTCCAGGGTTGTCTGTATGGCCAAAGCTCTTTGCCAAGGGCTCCTAATGATTCTCTGAGCAAGGTTTGTTTAGAGCCCTGAACTACAGGAGGGCAGAGGCTAAATGGCCACAGCTGTGTGGGTTAAAGGTCTGTGCAGGCTAAGAGCCAGCCAATCACTCCAGGGCACTCCATGTGAGAGACAGGCAGCCAGAGGAAAGGACCAGGAGCCAGAAATACTCCAGGGAGAGAGCCTCCTGTTGTAGTCTCCCATCCCTGTTGAGATGGGACAGGATGCAGACACTGCAGCTCTATAGAACTTGATTATTGCTTTGTAAGGGCTGTCCTAGTTTCATTTCTATTGCTATGATAAAATAGCCCCCCAAAGCTACTTAGGGGAGTTTATGACTCCAGATTACTGTGCCTCTGTCTGGGAACTTGAGAATGAATCACTTCAGCCAAGATCAGAGACAAAAACATGCATGTTTTCTGTGACTGGCTGCTTCAGGTCCCTGCACTGTGAATCCCTGCTCGGATGGAGTGATTCCTGGAACCCTGAGATGCTGGAACCCCCTCCCCAATCCCTTTCCTCCCTCCAACTACTCCCAGGCAACCTCCTTGCTTTCCTCTCATATCCATGCCCTTGTTTTCTTTGTTGTTTCATGTATATAGATGCATATATACATTATTTCTAAATACATAAGTATAACTGGCTCAGGGTAAACAATGCTACCTGTGTGCATATGATCTCAGAGCTGACTACTTGGGATTGTATAACCAACTGGGGAACCCTTCCCTGGGGACAATTAGCTCTCAGCACTCACCAGTTGCCCTTGGGTCTCTGGCTCAGGTTGAGGCCTGGTTAGCTTCCCCCCTTCCTGGTTAGCATGTCCACTGATGGTGGTGGTGTTCAGTTCTTATTTAGGTTGTCATGTCATTGAGACCTTAGTGGTGTAGTCTCTCTGGTATTCCTAGGAGACACGACCTCATAGAAGACGTCCTTTTCCTCTGGCTCTTATGATCTTTCCCATTCCTCGTCTATAATGATCCCTGAGCCTTGGGTGTTGTAAATGTATCAGCTGGGACTTGATACTGCATGAAATCTTGTTCTCTGCATTTTGATCTGTCGTTGTTTTCTCTAATGGTGTCTGCTGTGGAGAAGTTTCTTTGATGAGGGGTGAGTGCTACAGATAAATATTTAGAATGCACTTAGAGCTTATGCTGGTTTAGTAAGGGGACAGTTCTTCTACATATCTTTATGGTTTTCCAACTTAATGGAGTACAGGTTTTTAAAGTAGTCCCTTGTAATATTCTGAATTTCTTTGTTGTCTGTTGTGATGTTTCCCTGTTCATTTCGTTAGTTTGGGTCCTCTCTGTCTTTTGATTAGTTGGGACAAGGCTGTCTAACTTGTTTACCTTCCCAAAGGATCAACTCTTAAATTCACTGAGTCCTTGTATTGCTTTCCTTATCTCTGTTTCATTAATTTAGGCTCTAGTTTTTAGTATTTCTTGATATATGCTAGTTTTGGGTTTTGTTTGATCTTGTTTCTCCAAATGTTTGAGCTGCATCATTAAGCCATGTATTTGCATTTCCTGGTATTCTTCTTTAATATGGGCTCTTAGAATGATAAATTTCCCTCAAGGGACTGCTTTTAATATATCCCAGAGGTTCCACTGTGTTGTGTTTTCATGTTCATGTCATTCCAAGGATTATTTGTTTGTTTTTGTTCTTTCGAGACAGTGAGTGGTTCTCTGTGTAACCCTGGCTGTCCTGAAACAGTCTGTAGACCAGGCTAGCCTTAAACTCAGAGATCATCTGCCTCTGCCTCTTAAGTGCTAGGATTAACAGTGGGTGCTACCATGCCCAGGGAATTCCAAGGCAGAATATTTAAGTGGAATATTCTGTGGATATCTGTTAGTCATTTAATTCTGATGGTTCTCTGTCTTTTGTGCAGATGACCTGTCTATTGCAGAGAGTGGGGTACTGAAATGGCCTCCTCTTAATAAGTTCATGTTAACTCATTAAACTAAAAGTAACATCTTTAGTTACAGCAGTATACTTTTTATAAAGTTTTTAAAAACTTTTTATAAGTTTTTAAAACCTTAGGGCACCCCTAAGTTTGGTGCATACACATTTAGCATAGTAATGTTACCTGCTCCCTTGATTAGAATGAAGTGTCCCTCTTTATCTCTTCTGATGAATTTAAGTGTGAAGCCTATTCTGTTGGATATTAGGATAGTGAGGCCAGTTAGCTTGCTGGTCCCTCTGATTGGAGTACTTTGACCTTTCACTTTGGCAGTCCCTATGTTTAAAACTGCGATGTGTTTCTTGTAGACAATGGATAGACAGATTTGCCTTTTAGACAGATTTTATTTCTTGATCCATTCAACCATCCTATGTCTTTTGATTGTGGAATTGAGGCCATTATTTAGTATTTAAAGTTATTATTGAGAGTTGTATCTTGATCGTAGTCACTGTGCTCTTGGATGTTGGTGGTTTTTTGTTTGTTGTCGTCTCTGGTCCTTTGTGTTTCAGTAATTCTAGCTTTCTTTCTATAGTTTCTCAGCTACACACATCCTCCTGATCCAAGAACACTGCTTGATGCAGTTAGTTTCTTTAGATGTGGTCCGTTGGATATAATTTCTTAGGCTGTTTATAACATGAAAACGTGTTTCTTTCTCCTTCAAACCTGGCAGGTAGTTCTGCTGGATTACTCTACTCAACCCGCTACTCTAGGTTGGCCATGATGGTCTGTTAGTGCATGGAATACATTGCTCCAGGTTCCTGAGGCTTTCAAAGATTCGATTGAGAATTTAGCTGTTACTTTATGTGTGACTTGCATTTTTCTCTCATGCAGCTTTTAATACAAATTCTTTGTCCTGTACTCTCAGTGTTTGAACTGTGATATATTGTGGAGTTTTTCTTTTTCTTTTGGTTTTGTCTATATGGTATTCTCTGTGTTTCTTGTATTTATATTGCTTAAGTGGATTGAAGTCATGTTGGGCGAGGTAGGGTAGGGGCAGGGCTGGCATGCAGGATATTTATCCTGGTCTAAGCCTGGAGTTTGACTGTAGGTGTGGAGGCTAAAGAGAATAAATAGAGAGGAGGATCAAGCCAGAAAGACCCTAGATGGATGTGCAGGATCTGGCTAGTCTGGGAGGCTTCATGTTGCGTGGAAGGGGGCCGGAGATCATGGAAAGGTCAGGAAAGGTGGGAAGGATGGGGATCCACAGAAGTCTAAAGGTTAGGGCAATGCACATAGGGATGATAAGATCAGACTAGGCGAGGCCCAGGATGTAGGATGCAGGTTAGATCTAAGGATTGGGGAAGGTATATGGAGCGAAGATCAGGAGACTCACCCAGCTATACTCTGGCAAAAGATGTCAAAATTAAGTCTTAAATGAAATAATTTCATTTTTAAATAATTCATAATTTGGGGGGGGGTGTTTCTTGTCCATGGTGTTAAGACTTGGGTTCCTAAATTCTAAGTAACTACTCTACCACTGACCTATGTCATTGTCCTTGGTTTTTTGAGGGAGAAAGGGGAATCTTACAATGTAGCCTAGGCTGACCCTGAACTCTTGATCCTCCTGGTTCAACTGCTGTATACGGCACTTTCTTTTCTCCCCTAGGACAACATGAATTAATGGTTTCCAGTCCACTTCATCCTAAAAACATGTTAACATTTGAAATAATTGAGAAATCAACAACTCATCAAAGAAATGAAGTCACAGGGCAACCTGCTGCCCCCAGCCAGGAAATTCAGACAGGCAAATACAGAAAGTGACAACACATCAGCTCAGAAAAGCAAGAAACCTTTGCGGGGAGCAGTGACAGGCCCAAAAGTCTGCACTTGGTGGCTTGCCAGAAGCTCAACATGGACAAGTCTGAGAGTGAAATTCCCAGGGCTCTATTCCTGTGGGTCACCACAGCTGGTGGAGTTTCACCTCCATCACCACCGCATGGGTCTTATGAGCAGGCCAGAAAAAAATCCCATTTGCTTTCAACGGAAGAGGGCCAAGAATTCATTTTTAAAAAAGATTCCAGAACATTCTGTTCTTCCTCCAAAAGGACTGCTCTTAGGAAAAACTATTTCTGCAGAGTTTAAGTTCTAGAGAGTTTAAGTTCTGCAGAGTTAAGAAGAGACAATACTCAAATTCAGCCAGCTCCAACCATCCTGTCCATTCTAAGAGAAGCAGGTGTAACTATGGAGATCATAGCCAGAGATAAGAATCACTAAGAGATCTGGGCAGGGTCATGGGACTGTACACTGTTCCTCTTCCCCCCACCATAATGATGTTGTGCTCTTCCCCAGTGTGCCTATCCTTTTTCCCCAATGTGTCCACTCACTTTTCAGCAAAGAGTGTCAAGGCATACACAACAACAGTACACAGACACTGATGAAGCTCCAGAACCAGACTCTGGCACAGCAGGAATGCTGGAATGGTCAGAAGAAGGGTGCTTTTAACACTGTTCTCACACATACTTTATGAAAAAACGTGCCCATAAGAATAAACGGGTAATATCAGTAGAGAGATAGAAATATCAAGGAAGTTTAAGAAAAATAAGAGAATTCCTGGTTATTACTGTGAACAGCACCACAACAGGAATGAAGAATAGCGAGGTCTCACCCATAAAGTGCCACTGCACAGGCATACGGACCCGAGGAGGTCTAACTCCTAACATCTGTGGAAACGCAGAGTGTGCCCAGCATGCCAGTAACTCTATTGCTAGTGGGAAGACACTGATTGGATCTCGCTGGCCAAACAGCCTACCTGAAACAGCAAACTTGAGGTCCAGTGTGAAACCATGTCTCATAAAACTAATAAGACATCCTGACATTAACTTTTGGCCTCTACATGCTCCCTTAAGAGAGAGCAGACTGGCACGTGTATATTACACAGAGAAAGATAAAATAAATGGCATCAGGCTTCAGGGTTTAGCTCACAGTACTGGCATTTGAGAGGTTCTGCGTTCTATCTCAAACACAGATGAAAGAAGAGAGGTGTCTTAGTTAAGGTTTCTGTTCCTGCACAAACATCATGACCAAGAAGCAAGGAGGGAGAGGCGGGGGAAGGGTTTACTCAGCTTACACTTCCACACTGCTGTTCATCACCAAAGGAAGTCAGGACTGGAACTCAAGCAGGTCAGGAAGCAGGAGCCGATGCAGAGACCATGGAGGGATGTTTCTTACTAGATTGCTTCCTTTACCTTGCTCAGCTTGCTTTTTTATAGAACCCAAGACTACCAGCCTAGGGATGGCACCACCCACAAGGGGCCCTCCCCCCTTGATCACTAATTGAGAAAATGCCTTACATCTGGATCTCACAGAGGCATTTTCTCACCTAAAGCTCCTTTCTCTCCAATAACTCCAACCTGTGTCAAATTGACACACAAAACCAGTCAGTACAATTGACCCCTTGACAACTTGATACACAAACACATCACCATTAAGCCTCAACCCTTACGTTCTTATTTATCCCCAAGATCTAAATAACTTTAAAAGCCCCACAGTCTTTGAAAATTCTAACATATTAAAATTTCAATCCCTTTATAATATCCAATCTCTTTTAAAATCCAAAGTCTTTTTTACAATTAAAAGTCTCTTAACTATGGACTCCACTAAAATACTTTCTTCCTTCAAGAGGGAAAAATATCAGGGCACAGTAACAATCAAAAGCAAAATCAAACTCCAACCATCCATTATCTGGGATGCTCATAATCTTCTAGGCTCCTCCAAGGGCTTGGGTCACCTCTCCAGCTCTGCCCTTTGTTGCACACAGCTTGTCTTCTAGGCTCCAGCTGCCTGTACTCCACTGCTGCGGCTGCTCTTAGCGGTCATCTCATGTTGCTGGCATCTCCAAAACACTGCTGTCTTCTGTCGCAACTAGGGTTCACCAGTAGCCTCTCATAGGCTCTCTTCATATGCCAAACCTCAATTCCTTTGCATGACCCCTTTAGTCCTGGGCCATCAATGACAACTGAGGCTGCACCTTCACTAATGGCCTTCCTTGGCCTCTCACAGTGCTGAGACTCAGCTTCTCTTCATGCCTTCAAAACCAGTGCCACCTGGGTGACTCTTACACATTACCAAGTCCAGCCACAGCACAAGATACAACCTTGGCTATCTCTGTAACACAGCCTCTATGCTCTCAGAAAACATTTCCCAGAAGATTTCTCCTCAATGACACTGTTCTCCTCTTAATCACTGCTAATTTCTTAGCTCCAGCTAACCAGCATCAATATTCCCAGTAGTGCAAAGTTTTTGCTTTAGTAGTTTTGATATCTTGTTAATCACAGATGATTCTTCATCCCCAGCTAACCAAACCCAAAATAGCAAACAGCCCTGATATGAGTCTTTAAGCTTCCCTCTGAAAACTCACAAGTCAGGCCTCCATCTTCTGCACTGTTCTCAAGATTATCTTCCAAGCTCCTACACATCCCAACCGAGCTCTTAACACCGAATGGATCTTCCAGCCCAAGTTTCCAAAGCCCTTCCACAGTTCTCCCCAAAACATGGTCAGGTTGTCACAGGAATACCCCACTATGCTGGTACCAATTTGTCTTAGTTAGGGTTTCTATTCCTGCACAAACATCACCACCCACAAGCGGCCCTCCCCTCTTGATCACTAATTGAGGAAAATACCTTACAGCTGGATCTCATGGAGGCATTTCCTCAACTGAAGCTCCTTTCTCTGTGATAACTGCAGCCTGTGTCAAGTTGACACACAAAACCAGCCAGTACCGGAGGGAGGGAAGAAAAAGAGAAAAGAAGGGAGGGGAGAAGGGAGGGGAGCTAGCTCACTGCGAGACAGAACATGTTTGAGAAGAATCTCTGCGCTTGAGGACATGACAATAGACATTTCCAAAGCTGGACAGCAAAGAAGAAAAATACAGAAAAGACATGAGAATTCCCCAGACCCACGGGACAATAGAGTTATGGCCTGGGAATGGAAGGAGAGCATAGAGAGAGTCTTTTATAAACACCACCTGTCAATCAAGAAGCTTACAGCCAAGAAGCTGAGACAGAAAACAGGAGGTAGGGGTGTAAGCCTAGAGGCTAGAGATGGTTCAGAGGTTAAGAGCAATGGTTGCTCTTCCAGAGGGCCCAAAATTAGTTCCCAGCACCCCATATAAGGGCTCACACCCAGTTCCAGAGGACTGAATCTTCTCTTCCGGTCTCCAAGGACACTACACATATATAACACCTAGATAAACATGCAGGGGAAACATCCATTCCCTTACAATAAATAAATAAATTTAAGAAACAGAAAAAATTATCTTTCAAAATACATAATAACTAAAGAGACTAAAACACACTATTCTAAATGGGGTAACTGACCACAAAGCCAGGGGAGTTATAAGGTGTAAATGGGTGAAGTGTGTGGCTGTAAATAATAAAAAATAATAAAAATCAAGACTGCCTGACAGTTAGCATGTCTGACCTCACAGAAGAATATAAAAATGTGCAAAGCAAAAGCAGAAGTGTAAGCAGAATTAAATACATCTTCTATAATGTCAGGAGACTGACACCTGTCCATCAAAGTTGTATAGATCTAGCAGAAAACAAATAAGGACAGGGTAGAACTCAGCAGCACCATCAAGCAGCTGAGTATAATAGATAGACCAAGATAGACCGCATTCTAGGCCATAAAACACACTTGCACAATCTTAAATCATACCCTGTGTGCTCAGACCACAGTGGAACAGAACTGCAGCTGACACAAATCACTGAACAGAAAGCAAATCACTTCTAGATGCACAGGAGTCGATGAGGAAACCCAGAGGCAATTTTTTAAATAGTTTACACTAAATAAAATAAAAACAAAAGTTGTGTGACTCAAAGAAAGAAACGCTAACAAGAGAATTTTGAATCAAGTGCAAATGTCAGGAGAAAATAAGCCCTGAGAAGACTGTATTCTAAGCATCTACTCCCAGGAAACCAAATTTACCCCATGGGATGCAGGAAAGTTAACCGAAACAGAGCATGGGCCAGCAAAACTGACATCAACAAAATCAATATGGAAATCAGTGAAAAATGAAATTGTTTGAGACAGGATATCATGATGTAGCACCAAATTGTCTGGAACTCACTACGGAGACAATGCTGGCCTCAAGTTCAGAGTTTTACCTGGTTTTGCCTCCTTAGTACTGGGATTAAAGGCATGCTCCAGCACACCTGTCCCAAAATTGGTTATTTAAAAAAGATCAATAAAACCTATAATCCACTATTCCAGCTAAATTACAAAAGGGAAAAGAGTAAAAACAAATTACTTATACCAGGAGTGGAAACGGAGTATCATCACAAATCCCATAGACAGTAAAATAATAATAGAATTTTATAAACAAATTCATGTCCACAAGCTTAATAACGTGGAGGAAATGAATCAATTCTATGAAAGATATAATGTTTCAAGGAAAGAGTACAACTGGAAAGGCACAAATCTATTAAAGAAGTTGAATTAATAACTAGTTCCCTTCCAAAACCAAAGCTCCAGGCCTACACAGGTCCATGGGTAATTCTATCAAGCAACTATCTAACCCAGTATGATGGTATACACCTATAATCCCAGTACCCAGAAGACTGAGGCAGAAGCATTGCAAATTTCAGACAGGTCTGGGTTAAATAGTGAGTTTAGATAAGATATCTCCATAATACCCACCCCTAGCCACAGGACTATCTTGGGAGAGAGCATGGGGAGACCAAACTGGAGGGAAGTGATGTCTATGTCTTCTGGACATGACTGCTGTACTCCTGAACACACAGAGGCCATGTTTGCCTACACAACAATTCCACAAGATCTACCAAACAAGTAGCATGGAGCAGTCAAGATCTATTAACAGTTGATGATTTCTGGAGAAGGAAGAGTCAGTGTTCTTCAGGGGCTCGTTAGGTGGGCCACACTCTAGTAGATGGACCCACATGCATAAGCATAGGGAAGCACAATCTGGAATCAGTAAGCTACTTAGGTAAGAAGGAAGGGCTGTGAGCAGTGGAGCAGATCTGGAAGTATAGGGGTGCAAAGGATCAAAATGCAGTCATTGTACTCATGTATGAAATTCTCTGAAAAATAAGAGTGTTTCATCTTAGAACACTGTCCCTAAGACTTAATCCAGGCAACTGACTCCTGGAGCCTAACCCTTAGCTCCATATCTCTGGAAACAGCTAACCAAGCAAGCATTGACTGCAGAAGAGACCGAAGGGACTCTGCTTTGGGTCACCTGCACCAGACAGGGGATATTCAAAGGTGACTCCTTTCCACTTTGATTCCAGAAATGCTGTTTTCATGAGGCGTTGGCTCTCTTGGGTCCCTCCATTCTCATCCAGCAAGGCCACCTAAATGACACTTACAGATGTGTTTCCAAAAAAGCTCTACTCTGCATCGGGCAGCTGTCAATCACAACTCTTCTTAAACATGCAAGGGGTTGGTTATTTAAAGGAACAAACCCATTGGCAAATGCTCCTTTTAGAAAAGGAGAAAAAAACTTATTGTAATTAAAATAATCACCCCTCAAAAGAATATTTTATCTTTTTAAAACTTTTCCAGAACATTAAGAATAGATGGCAATGTACTGAACATAATAAAGACTACCTACAAGGTAAACTACACCAAACTTATGCTATGAGAAATGCAATAATTTGTGAAGATCAGGACCAAGCAAAGATATTTTTCTACTTTCAGCAGCGTCGCACTGGAGATTTAACCAGTGCAATAAGGTAAGAAAAGGAAAGAACAGAAACACTTGAAAGCTCAGTCTGTCCAAGTAACACTAGCGCTGTAACAAAATGCCCCGTGTGTTTGCAGCTTTATGAACTACGTAACATATTCCTCAGTAGGACAGTTGAAGGCAGGTGGCGTCCGTGGTGGGAAGCTTGTCTCTGTGATTATCCAGGAATCACGCATCTTCTTTAATTTACCTCCACATCCTAGAGACTCGAAGTTCCTCTGTAGCAGAGAAAAGAGAAAGAGGGAGATGCAGGTACACGTCTCAGCTCCCTAGCCTTTCATCATTGCCCAAGGAAGGGCTGTCAGTGACCCATCACCCATTTACAAGGCAGATGGAGGAACCTCCTACTAATGCTAAAAGATCCAAAAAGCAAGAAGTTGTACCAGGGCCATTGGTGCTCTTAATAGCCAGCCTGGGCTGATGTCTTACCTTCTCTGGGACCCACTGAGGACACCAAACAGGACCTGAATTCCCCCACTGTCCTTTTTTTTTTTCTGAGCCTCCTGGGCCAGTCACCCTGCCTCTCTGAGCCTCTGCTTCCTTGTGCTGCAGGAAACACTCACCAGTTTTATCTATATTTTCTCCAAAAGCTTCAGGCACCCTGGTTCAGAATACTATCCTGTCCCAGCTCCTGCAGAAGGAAAAGAGGGAGAGATGGGGTGAAGACCTCAAAAGGGAAAGAAACAAATGAGAAAGAAGAGATATGGGGTGGAAGGAAAATGGAGGGAGAGAAGTTGGAGGGGAGAGGGAAGGGGGACTGAAGGGGAAAGGGGGGGAGAGGGATGGAGGGAGGTCTGAAGGCATTGGAACTGCTAGAGGGCTCTTCTGGGATCTCCACTTCCTGGGACAGAACCCAGCATCACAGTCATCTGGGGACTGTCCAGAAGCCCAGGGCCCAGTCACCAACCAACCTGTGTGGAGTGCAGCAGCAGGCGCCTGGAAGCCACAGCTTAATAGGGAGTCATCATTTTATTGTCAAGAGCATGTGCCAGTCTCGTCCAAATCAATTAATTCCTTAATCACCCAGAGTGGAGCAAGATGCCAAGCGGCCGTGAGGGAGCGATGAGTCTTAGTCGTACTTAACTGCCAGGCGCTTCTGACACCGTAAGGCATCCTCAAGGTTGCACAATAAAACCCAAAGTTTAATTGGTGGGTAACAAGGCCCCAGGCAATTGTAGCTTATTAATGCTGACAACAGAAATATGTACATGAGGCTGCAACAGCCGGCTACTTAGAGCAACCCCTGCGGACCTGCGCCAGCAACAGGAAGAACTTAGTGTGGTCCAGTCGCAGAGAGACATGGCATTTTCTCCAGCAGAGGAATCTTCTACAAACATAAATCTGTTTTACATACGTCATCATCCTCACCACCATCAATTCTTATCCAAGGGACGAATATACTGAAAGGAAAGGACCAGAAAGGATGGGAACACAAAAAGCTGAGGTTCGTGGGGGCAGGAGGGTAAAAATTGGAGGAGAATCCATGCGAACTGTTTGTGCTGATATATACATTTCTACAGGTGGCGTACAGCACAATACTTCTTGCTAAAAGGGTGTGTGTAGAAACTGGAATTCTAGGCTTAGTTCTTCCCACCCAGCTGTGGGTTTTGTCCAGGAAATGTGCCCAACCTTAGCCCATTGTCTGTTGCTTAAAGGAACTTTTTTTCCAACCATGTACATAGAAGGTACATCTTTTGCTGTTTGTATGGAGATATCTGGGCTAGACAAGGTCATGAAGCAGGCACAGGCCATCATACCCCCTGAGAAACTATGGAAACAGGACTGACTATATGGAGGAGCAGGAAGTGCAGCCTTGGTCCCAAGCCCAGCTTGGACCAGACAATCATGGCATCTGTCACTGAGAGGTTTTGTTACCGGAGCAAAGAGGGGAGGCTGTTCCACTGGCTTCATGCTTCCCAAGAGCCACCTCTCCAGGCGCCGGTGTCACCTCCAGATGAGGCTGTGGCTACAGAGATGCCCTGGCCGGGAAGACATGTTGTGTCTGTGTCCAGAACTGCCCTATGAGTCTCCGACTCTGCCTACCTTTGCCTTTTGTTTTGTTTTTTACATTTAAGATAAGGTCTCAGTAGTTCACTCTAACCTCAAATATATAATCCTCCTGCCTCAACCTTCCAAGTACTGAGATCACAGGCTCCCGTCCACTGTACCCATTATGCATGCAGACTTTAATAACACATGCAATTGTCTTGTGGGCTGACAATTATATTTTACTGGGCTTTTTGCCTGCTGAAAGCATTATGTCGTTAAATATAACATTTTAAATATGAAATGATTTTCCTGACCTCACTCTAGAGTACTTTTTAGTTTAAAAAAGATCTTATATCTTCAAATTGGCAAGGTCTAAAGCTCTTCTCCCTATGCCTAAGGGACCCCAGACTCCAGAATGACAGTCGCCTAGAGCTTGCCCTTCTCAAGTCCCTGAGCATGTGACATGCGTGCTTGGAAACCCTAGCAGTCCATTTGAGAAGATAGGACCTAATGGTTAGCTACCTTCTGAGGGTGACATTGCTTAATCCCATGACACTCACTCAGCCATTCAACAAACATATGCTCATGGTTGCTGTTCATAGAATCTCTGATAAATAATCACATGACCAGTATATTGGCAAACAGGCCTGAGAGCACCTCAGCTCTAGTACAGGAAACACTTGGGGCCCATCTTCCCTTGATGTAACCAATCTTGCAGCTTCTCACAGTAAGGCACACAAGTAGCATCAATGATGTAGGTTTTTTTGTTTTGTTTTCTTTGTTTCCTTCGTTGTTTCTTTCCTTCTTTCTCAGTCAGTATGAGTTCTCCTTGAAGATGACTATAGCTTCCTGAACCCCAGCACCTTAAAATATTGACCTGTACAGACACACCGTAGGGCTTCTCATTGTTTTACCATCTAGAAAGAGCTCTCCACTTAGCAGTCCTCATGTTGGCCCCTGTGCTGATAGTGTCTCCTATAACTCAGCCCAACACTCACATAGACATATCTTCCATTGTCAATAAGATCACATAGTAAGGAGTTGAGTTTTTGCAGCCCCTGAGGTCTCTAATTGAAAATGCCTGGCCCCACCCTCTCCTTAACAACACACAGAGCAATGATCACAGCCGGAGCTCTGGACACTGACATGTGCGTCCACATAATCTGCACACCTCAAAAAATATTATTATTATTTTCACCTTTTAACCCAACAATTTGAACTTTGGAGCATTTTCTTAAATCCTAACAAACAAGGAGGCCAGAAACTCCATTTGACCTGTGAATCTCTGCCACTCCCAGAATTATACTTCTGGATGTTTGTAAACTACATTTCTCAGAATTCCATGGCATTTCACTACCTGTTGGTTTCTCCTGGTTGGAGGCATAGATGGGAGATTGATAAGAGTGTAGGAACTCATTCTGTGCAGCTGTTGACAGCGTCTCTCAAACTTTTAGAGAATAGCCCCCTTGGTTTCTTTCCTTATTCCTACTACCAGTCACGAAACTTTCTGCAGATTTGTCAGTGTCAATCATATGGTGTCTTCCTAAGGACAGACTGTAAGACACCTCCTCTTGAGATTTAAGCATCAGTTTACAGAGAACTGTGCCATAAATTCATAAGTATGATGTTATCACACTTATCATATCTGTATTTCTAACATGTCATCTTTCAAACTGCCTTGTTTGGTCTTTTAAGGCACTAATACTACATTACCTCTGTGTGGTGGTTTGAATATGCTTGGACCATAGGGAGTGGCACAATTAGGAGGTGTGGCCTTACTGCAGTAAGTGTGGCCTTGTTGAAGGAAGTGTGTCACTTTGGGGGTGGGCTTTGAGGCCTCCTACTGCTCTAGATCCACCCATTGTGGAAGAGAGACTCCTGGCTGCCTGTGGAAGACAGTCTCCTTCTGGCTGCCTTGGATCAAGGTAGAGCACTCTCAGCTCCTTCTCAAGTATCATGTCTGCTTGCACA
Source organism: Apodemus sylvaticus (assembly GCF_947179515.1). Taxonomy (NCBI): domain Eukaryota; kingdom Metazoa; phylum Chordata; class Mammalia; order Rodentia; family Muridae; genus Apodemus; species Apodemus sylvaticus. The sequence goes on along the minus strand of NC_067472.1, from coordinate 80,639,895 downwards.
CTGCCATGCTTTCTGACATGATTATAATGGCCTGAACCTCTGAAACTATAAGCCATCCCCAATTAAATGTTGACTTTTGTAAGAGTTGCCTTCGTCATGGTGTCTCTTCACAGCAATAAAACCCCAACTAAGAAACTCCGTTTAACCTACTTCCTTTGAAATATCTAATGTGAGTCTCTTTTCCTAACTAAACCTCAACTGATAAGTCGCAGTTTTAAAGACTAAAAACTGAGGCTCCCAGAAATTTAGGACTGTCTGAGTCAACAAAGCACGTAAGTTGTGGGTATTTACCATAATAGTCAACAAGGACGGAGACACACTAGACGTGAACTGTCTGTCTGTGCAGCATTAGGCTTAGAGCCAGTGTATGTATGCTACAACAGGTAGAGTTCACGGCTCACTCAACTGCCCACAATCATAGCACAGTCTAGGAACCCATAGACACCACATTTCAATGGCTCCCTGATTTCATGATGAGTGCTATTCTCAAATCTTTGAGCCTCACACTGTCCCAGACACACAGTAAGAAACAATGGAAGGCTATTGAAGAAAAGTAGAATGGGTTATTGGCCATTTGTCTTCTAGTTGTGACAGCTGATGAAAACAGCTTGAGGAGGGAGGACTGACTCACAATTGATCATGGCAGGGAAGGCACGACAGCAGAAGCAGCAGCTCACACTGCACACAGTCAGGAAGCAGAGAGACATGCATGATGGTGCTCAACTTGCTTTCTTAGTTTATTATCTTGTTTTCTTTCTTCTTTTTTATTGTTTTGGGTTTTTTTTTTTACTTTTTAAGACTATTTTTCTTTCATAATTTTTTACATGTATACAATATATGAGACCCCAGTCCACAGGATCATGCCATTCTCATTCAGAATGAACCGAACCCCTCCTCTTCAATTAAACTTTCCTGCAAGTACTCCAACAATCTCTTCTATTTGCTTCCTGTTGCTGTGATAAACACTATTCCTCCATTAGGAGAGGAAAGGGTTTATTTCAGATTACACTTCCCAGTAATAAGCCATGACTGAAGAAAGTCAGGAAAGGAATTCAAGGCAGAACCCAAAGCAGAAATTTCAGAGAGACACTACTTACTGGCTCACTCGGTGGCTTATGCTCAGCTAGCTTCTCATACAACCCAAGCCCATCAGCCTGGGGATGATGACACCTACAGTGGACTGGTTGAGCACTATTCCCCGGCAATTCTAGGCTATGTCAACTTGACAACCAATCTAACCAGGACAGATTCCACAGTGATTCTAGATCCGGTCACACTGACAATAAATATGAGCCAATATAAGGTTTTAAAACAATAGTTTTATAAACTTGAGTAAGTATTAAAATTCCTTAGAACTTAAAGGGAAAGAAATGAATGGTCCCTACAATAAAATAAGTGACTTAGACAGTATTATGCTTCTTTAATAATGAAAATTTCAAGGCATTGTGATCTCAAAGCAGGTACAATAATTAGTAAAGGGTTAGTCTGACCTCAGAGTTATTTCTAGAATGGACAAAGTCCTTTCTAGTAACCAATATACTACAAAAATGACCACTCACAGTGACAAGAAAAAATGAGGGGGGGGAGGGTATCTAAGAGTCCAAGTCAAACAAAAACTGGCAAGCGTACAAGAGGAAGTCTATACATTATAATGGCTTTTAATAATAGGAACTAATTTTTTCTAATGTTTTTTAAAAATTTATTTTCAAACATTTTCCCTCAAGTTGAGGAAGCTCAAAAAGGTTATCAATGAATATTAAGTCCCTCGTAAAACTGAAATAAAATAAACAACATCTACCACTTCTATTCACTGACGATCAAAGGCTTATAGAAAATATGAATACTGGGAAAGAATGATTTACTTTTACTCAAAATAACATGCTGACCTATACAGAAAGCTCAAAGGAATCTGTCCTAAGTTACTACAATTCATATGGATATTTACCAAATCATAAAATTCAAATTAAAAACAAAATTCATGTTACCAACCAAAACAGATTAAAAAAAAAAGATTTACAATGCATCAAAAACACAAGTTGTTAAAATAGATCAAATGAATGTCATGTAAGATCTCTGCTTGAATAATAAAAAATACCTCTGTTTTTTAGATTTATTTACTTATGGATAGGAACGCTCTATCTATGTGTACACTGCATGCCAGAAGAGGACATCAGATCACATTATAGTTAGTTATAAGCCACCATGTGGATGCTGGAAATTGAACTCAGGATCTCTGGAAGAGCAGATAGTGCTCTTAACTGCTAAGTTGGCACTGGGGTCATGAGACCAGGAGAGCTAGCTCTGACCCCAACCTGCTGCAGCATTCCAGAAAGCAGGCCCTGCACCTTGCCGGGGCAACGCAGTAGAGCTGGCCCTGGATGTAGGGGTTGCAGGTGAGCTGGGCCCCAAGGGTGTGAAGGCAGAAGAACCAGGCCCTGAATCTTGTCTGTTGGGAGGTGGCATGGGCCAGGGAGAAATACCCTCTTCCCCTTCCTCATCCCTGACCATTTATGGCAGATGGGAGAGCCGGCCATGTCTCTTACTGGCTGCAGCACTCAGGAGAGCAGGCCCTGTACCTCACCTGGGCTGCAGGATAGAGTTGGCTCTAACTGGAGAAGAGAAGCTCCTGGTGAGTTGGCCCAAGGGCGTGAGAGTGGGAGAACCAGCAAGCAGACCATCTCTGATATTCTCAGACCCAGATCTAAGGCTTTGAACTGACCCCCTCAACTTCTACCACATTGAGGAACTGCTAGAGTGCATGAAGATCCAAAGCTGTGGATCTCCATGACACAGGGCAACAACAGGATATCTGAGAGGAGACCCGGTGAAGCTCCAGTATTGATAATGTAGCAGAAGCCAGAGGCCTAGTACCAGACCAATGAGTCATTGCAATGAGTATTCGCAAGCAAAGAAGTGTAGATAAAAGGTTATATTATGTGGGACACACACTGATACACTGCAGCTTCCACAATGAAACTGTTTTTGAATCTGTTGCAGGGGAGATTGCAAGGGTGGAAGGCAGGTATGAGAGGAGAGGGAGATGACAGGGACTGGGGTGCATGGTGTGAAGTTTACAAAGAACCAATAAAAAGTTTTTAAAAATCTTTTTAAAAAAGAAAACAAACATAAAAAAATTGATCACTGATGTTAAAGCCTAAATAAATGGAGAGATAAATGGCACTCGGACGTGGGACTCGAGTTTTATTAGAATAAGTCTCCTTACATTTCTGTATAACTTCAATGTGAAAACCTGCCAACTGGTTGGTAAAGTAAGAAATATAATTCTAGTACATGGAGATAAGAATGGATCAATTCGCATTTTTCTGCATGCTGACTTCCAATTGAACCAGCAGCATTTGTTGAAAAGGCTATCTTTTTTCCACTGGATGTTTTTGGCTCCTTTGTCGAAGATCAAGTGACCATAGGTATGTGGATTCATTTCTGGATCTTCAATCCTATTCCATTGGTCCACTTGTCTGTCACTGTGCCAATACCATGCAGTTTTTAACCCTACTGCTCTGTAGTATTGCTTGAAGTCAGGGATACTGATTCCCCCAGACTTTCTTTTGTTGTTGAGAATAGTTTTAGCTATCCTGGGTTTCTTGTTATTCCAGATGAATTTGAGAATTGCTTTTTCTAACTCTGTGAAGAACTGAGCTGGAATTTTGATGGGAATTGCATTGAATCTGTAGATCGCTTTTGGCAAGATGGCCATTTTAACTATATTAATCCTGCCAATCCACAAGCATGGCAGATTTTTCCATTTTCTGAGGTCTTCTTCGATTTCCTTCTTCAGAGACCTGAAGTTCTTGTCATATAGATCTTTCACTTGTTTGGTTAGAGTCACGCCAAGATACTTTATATTGTTTGTGGCTATTGTGAAGGGTGTCGTTTCCCTAACTTCTTTCTCAGCCTGCTTATCCTTTGAGTATAGGAAGGCAACTGATTTGCTTGAGTTGATTTTATAACCAGCCACTTTGCTGAAGTTGTTTATCAGCTGTAGGAGTTCTCTGGTGGAGGTTTTTGGGTCACTTAAGTAGACTATCATGTCATCTGCAAATAGTAATAATTTGACTTCTTCCTTTCCAATTTGTATCCCCTTGACCTCCTTATGTTGTCTAATTGCTTTATCTAGAACTTCAAGTACTATATTGAAAAGATATGGAGAGAGAGGACAGCCTTGTCTAGTCCCTGATTTAAGTGGGATTGCTTCAAGTTTCTCTCCATTTAGTTTGATGTTGGCTACCGGTTTGCTGTATATTGCTTTAACAATGTTTAGGTATGGGCCTTGAATTCCTGTTCTTTCCAATACTTTTAGCATGAAAGGATGCTGGATTTTGTCAAATGCTTTTTCTGCATCTAATGAGATGATCATATGGTTTTTTTTCTTTGAGTTTGTTTATGTAGTGGATAGCATTGATGGATTTCCTTATATTGAACCATCCCTGCATCCCTGGGATGAAGCCTACTTCATCATGGTGGATGATGTGTTTTGATGTGGATCAAGGACCTCCATGTAAAACCAGACACACTGAAACTAATAGAAAAGAAACTGGGGAAGACCCTTGAGGACATGGGCACAGGGGAAAAGTTCCTGAACAGATCACCAATAGCTTATGCTTTAAGATCAAGAATTGACAAATGGAACCTCATAAAATTACAAAGTTTCTGTAAGGCAAAGGACACTGTTAAAAGGACAAAACAGCAACCATCAAATTGGGAAAGGATATTCACCAACCCCACATCTGATAGAGGGCTAATATCCAATATATACAAAGAACTCAAGAAGTTAGACCCCAGGGAACCAAATAACCCTATTAAAAAATGGGGTACAGATCTAAACAAAGAATTTTCACCTGAAGAAATTCAGATGGCTGAGAGGCACCTTAAGAAGTGCTCAACATCATTAGTCATTAGGGAAAAGCAGATCAAAACAACACTGAGATTTCACCTTACACCAGTCAGAATGGCAAAGGTCAAAAACTCAGGAGACAGCAGGTGTTGGCGAGGATGCGAAGAAAGAGGAACACTCCTCCACTGCTGGTGGGGCTGTAAGATGGTACAACCACTGTGGAAATCAGTCTGGATGTTCCTCAGAAAACTGGACATGAGACTTCCAGAGGACCCTGCTATACCTCTCCTGGGCATATACCCAAAGGATTCCCCGGCATGCAATAAAGACACATGCTCCATTATGTTCATAGCAGCCTTATTTATAATAGCCAGAAGCTGGAAAGAACCCAGATGCCCCTCAAAGGAGGAATGGATACAGAAAATGTGGTATATTTACACAATGGAATACTACTCAGCAATTAGAAACAATGAATTCACAAAAATTTTAGGCAAATGTTTTGATCTAGAAAATATCATCCTAAGTGAGGTAACCCAATCACAAAAGAATACACATGGAATGCAATCTCTGATAAGTGGATATTAATTAGCCCATAAGCCCTGAATACCCAAGGCACAAATTGCATAACAAATGACTCCCATGAAGAAGTATGGAGAGGGTCCTGATCCTGGAAAGGATTGATCTAGCATGGGAAGGGAATATAAGGACAGAAAAAAAGGAGGGAGGTGATTGGAGAAGGGATGGAGAGAAGGTTTATGGGACCTATGGGAAGGGGGGATCCGGGAAAGGGGAAATCATTTGGAATGTAAACAAAGAATATAGAAAATAAAAATATTAAAAAAAGAAATATAATTCTAAACTTATGTATGAATGGAAGAATTTAGACTATCTAAAATAATCAAAATTCAAAGACCTCCCCAATTTGACGTTAAAATTTACAATAAAGTTAAAGTAATAAAGACTATACAGCATCAGCATATGGATAAATACCCAAAACAGGGCCACACATATATGGTTGATTGATTTTTTTAAGGTAGATTCAGACATAGGATATGCTCCAAACCTTTTATTATTACAATACTCTTTTAGATGCTTGGGATCAAAAGCCAGGAGTTTACACATGCTAATGTTGTACCATGAGGCCACATCTCTGGATGATAATATTTTACCAAGATATTCAAACAATCCATGGACTAAAGACATTTCTTTTCAGCAAATAAGATTGGAAAGTGAGCCACGAAGAAAAACCAAGCATTAACTGTTATTCTACAGTGTAATAAAAATTAATTCAAAGCAGACATAAACTTAAAAGCTAAAAACATAAAAGAAACACTCACAACATTGGTGAAGACTTTTAGAGACAAAGGAGAACTAAAAACAAAGTAAAATATATTAAAATTCCATCAATATTTTAAAATGTTGCTCAGCAAGTAGTTTCAGATTTTTAAAAAGGCAAACCACAGACTGAGGAAAAATACATGTCTGACAAAAGACTGCTGTTCATGATATAAAGAGCTCTCAGAATTAATAATTGAAGACACAGCCCAGTGAAATAACAAAATTTTTGAAGAGGAATTTTATAAAAATAGATAAATGAATGGGCTGGGGAGATAGCTCAGTGAGTAAAGTGTTTGCCTTGCCAGCATACGATCTCAAGTTCACAACCTGGAGATGGTAGTTTGTGCTTGTAATGTCAGAGAGGAGGTAGAGATGGGTAGATTCCTGGGGCTCACTGGTCAGCCAGCATAGCCTACCAGATAGTTCCACCCAGGCCAGGGGAAAAGAAGGAAAAACAAGGTGGAAAGTATCTGAGGAATGACACTCAAGATTGTCCTCTGGCATCAATACATCTAGCCATGTATGTGCACCAGCACACACACCAAACATGTGCTCATGTGCACACACAAACACACACATACACACACACACACATGCACACACACACACACACACACACACACACACACACAATTGCATTCGTCATTAAAATAATGAAATTTAATCTTTCACCCCCAAAATGATTAAAATGTAAAAGACTCCCTGAATATCCAAAGTAACTCTAAACAGAAACAGCAATGCTACAGGTATCATGATACCTGGCTTCAAATTATACTACAGAGCCATAGTGACTCAGACAGCACAAAAATAAGCATGCCCAAGAGTATAATAGAATATAGGAGCCAGAAGTAAACCCACAGAACTATAATCAACAAGTTTTCAAAAGATATCAAAAACACACATTGGGAAAAAGACAACCTCTTCGTTAGATAGTGCTTGAAATATAAAACATCTACATGTATAAAGCAAAACTGGATCCATATCTCTTAATTCAAGTGGATCCACAGCCTTAATACCTCAAAGTCTAAAACTGCTAGAGAGAAACTAAGTTAAAGACCTCAATACTATCTGAAAAGGTCTCCAATAACTCAATCATTCCCAAAATTCACAAATGAGATTTTGTGAAACTCAGAAGCTTCTACACAGCAAAGGAGACAACCACCAGAGTGACCAGAACCATGGAAACCAATATGGAGGTTAAAAAAAACAACAACAACAAAAACAAAACAAAACAAAAAATCCACCGAATAGGTCTGCCAAGTCAAAGACACACACCAGACACAGTGTTTATTGTGCTATTCACAGTAGCAAGGAAAGGGAAACAGCCTGCATGTCTACCAACTCATGAATGGATGAAGGGAGTGTAGGAAATATACATATTAGAATTTAATCCATTCCTAAGAAAGGTAAAATTGAGACATTTTCAGGAAAACAGAAGTACCTAGAAATTGTTGTCGTATTAAATGAAATTAGCCAAACTCAGATCACAGACACCACTGTTTTCCCAGGCATGTAATTTCTAGACATGTGTGCGTGCTTGTGTATGTGTGTATCTGTACAGGATACTCTCGATTACGTTCATTGATCTGGTGGCACCATTTCCTAGTGACTTGAGAGCATGTGTGCATATATTCATTCCCGCTGCTCTTGGGTGGATGTGACCAGCTACTTCAAGTTTCTACCTTGACTTCCCTCTACAATGAAATCATGAACCAAAGTAAGTCTTTTCTCCCTAAGCTGCTTTGTCAGGGTATTTATCATAGCAACGGGGAATAAAACTCTCTCTACAAAGAATTACACGAGAATGCTGATAGCTTTACTTTGCCCTGAACAAATCAAATCTACCAAGAAAATAATAAATAACAAAATATAGTATGGCCACTGTACTCATAAATGGAATAGTAATTACCTGTACAAAGGGACTATCATGATAATGACACATGTGAATCTCACAGACCTCAAGCAAAACTAGTGAGCTCATCCAGTGCGGCTACATGATCTCAGGTACATCAAGTTCACATGCAAAATCTACACAGCCAAGGTCAAACATGATTGACAAAGAGTGAGAGAACCCCTTCCAAACTCATGGTGTTGGCCTCTGTTTTTATTGGGGAGTGGCTACACTGGTGTCCATCATGTCCTAATACCAATGAACTCCACATTTAAGGTCTGAGCATCTTACAGCATGTAGACTATGTCTCATTTTGTTCAGATGCCTTTGAAGCATCTGTCTGTCTCTGAAGCTGTGAGACAGTCCACCATGGCACATTTCTGGTGAGAGCCTAAGTCTAGCAGCAGCTCTCTGGGAAGCACTGCAGGAGCAGCTGTCCAACTTGCTTATCTGACCCTGTCATCTCTCTCTCAAGTCCCCTTGCAGGTCCAGCCATGCTCCATGGTGGCAGACCAGGAAAGATGTCCTCAAAAAACAAAATACAAAAACAAAAACAAAAACAAAAAACAAAAAAACACTTGCCCTGTCAAAAGATCAGAAGTAACATAAAACCACATTCAGAAAGGAAGGGTAAATGAATTACAGAATAGACCACAGCTGGTTTTTTTTTTTAATTTTTTTATTCGATATAATTTATTTACATTTCAAATGATTTCCCCTTTTCTAGCCCCCCCACACTCCCCGAAAGTCCCGTAAGCCCCCTTCTCTTCCCCTGTCCTCCCTCCCACCCCTTCCCAGTTCCCCGTTCTGGTTTTGCCGAATACTGTTTCACTGAGTCTTTCCAGAACCAGGGACCACTCCTCCTTTCTTCTTGTATCTCATTTGATGTGTGGATTATGTTTTGGATATTCCAGTTTTCTAGGTTAATAACCACTTATTAGTGAGTGCATACCATGATTCACCTTTTGAGTCTGGGTTACCTCACTTAGTATGATGTTCTCTAGCTCCATCCATTTGCCTAAGAATTTCATGAATTCATTGTTTCTAATGGCTGAATAGTACTCCATTGTGTAGATATACTGGCTGGTTTTGTGTGTCAACTTGACACAGGCTGAAGTTATCACAGAGAAAGGAGTTTCAGTTGGGGAAGTGCCTCCATGAGATCCAGCTGCGGGGCATTTTCAGAACTAGTGATCAAGGGTGGGAGGGCCCCTTGTGGGTGGTACCATCCCTGGGCTGGTGTTCTTGGGTTCTATAAGAGAGCAGGCTGAGCAAGTCAGGGGAAGCAAGCCAGTAAGGAACATCTCTCCATGGCCTCTGCATCAGCTCTTGCTTCCTGACCTGCTTGAGTTCCAGTCCTGGCTTCCTTTGGTGAGAAACAGCAATGTGGAAGTATAAGCTGAATAAACCCTTTCCTCCCCAACTTGCTTCTTGGTCATGATGTTTGTGCAGGAATAGAAACCATGACTAAGACAACTAGTAAGGGAAACCATAAGCTGATGAGAAATGAGGACCACTGTATCTTCAAGGAGAGAAAGAGAGGGAGAGAGAGGGGGAGAGAGGGGGGAGGGTAGAAAGAATAGGAGGTGCGATCAAGGATTATATACATGTAGGAAAATGTCATAATGAAACTCAGCACGTACAATTAGCATCCCAGGAAAAAGCATCTAATGCACAATTTGTGAGCTTCTGTGGCAGATGTAAGCTGCTGCTTCGGCCAGTCTGTCAGTGGAGAAATGAATGTGCCCTGGAAAGTACATGGAAGACTGGGCTGCCTGTCATCTCTAGGAGCAGAGGCTGATAGGCTGGGTGAAAGGGATTTGGAGGGGGAGTATATTTACTCTGTATTGCTTCTCTTTAAATGTGTGTGTGTGTGTGTGTGTGTGTGTGCTCGCGTGCACGTGCGCACCCATGCACATCACATGCACATGACTACATGGATCTTTTGCTTGCATGTATGTCTGTGCACTACCTGCATGCCTGGTACCTGTGGATGTAAAAAGTGAATGTCAGATCCTTTGGAACCGGGGTTACACATGGTTGTAAACTGCCTTGCAATTGCTAGAAATTGAACCCAGGTCCCACCAGGGTTCTTAACCACTGAGCCATCTCTCCAGCCCTTGTACTATTTCTTTTGTTGTATGAGAGGCTGTGTTTTGTTTTGTTGGTTTTCTTTTTCAAAGTAGGTTTATTATGTAAATCAAAAACTCTTTTAAAAGCAAAGGAGTCTGATATTTGAGGGAAAGATAGGAAAATATACTTTCCTTGGGATCTGACCCAGAAGTCTCTGAGCCTGTCAATCCTGGACGATGCTGGCTGTGTCTTAAGCAGACCTCCATCCTTACCTCTGTGTCACCTATCAGCCTCCCCTTCAAGGCTCTCCATACCTATGCTTTCCTAGACATCACTGTCCCTCACTTCTTAGCATGCAAATTAATGGGTCTGCATGGTTTCCCCAAGCAAATTAGAATCAGGGTTCAGTCCTCCAAAATGAAGACTCCAAATGAGAATGTTATTTCCAGATGCCTTGAGTCACATAGTCTTAAATGTTTAGATTATAAACGGCCCAAAGCTGAGCCCAGCCTTGAAACATAGCTCCATGGTGAGCAGGTGTAGACAGTTGGCACCCAGTCCCCAAAGGAAACCTCCTGATCATTGGAGTGGATATGATGAAGTGCTGGGGTGTGTCCAAGATAGTCTCCTGGGGACTTTACATCCTCTACTGCCAAGTCACCCCTCTCAGCAACCATTTTAGGATCAGTGACTGTGGTGGTCTGAATAGGTATGGCCCACATTGTGTGTGCATGCTTGGCCCATAAGGAATGGCACTATTGGGAGGTGTAGCCTTATTGGAGAAAGTATGTCACTATGGGGTTGGACTTTGTGGTCCCTTATAGGCTCAGACTATTCCCTGTGTGGAACACAGTCTCTTTTTGCTGCCCACAGCTCAATATGTAGAACTCTCAGCTCTTCCAGCAACGTGTCTCCCTACATGCTGCCATGCTGACCATGGCAGCATTGTCATCTAACATGGTCAGTGCCATGCCTGACCTGTTAGATGACCATGCACTAAACCTCTGAAACTGTAAACCAGCCCACAATTAAATGTTTTCTTATAAGAGTTTCTGTGGTCATGGTGTCTCTTCACAGCAATCTAACCCTAACCAAGACAGTAGGGCTACTGGGAGCAATGGTCCTGAGCCTTGTCTGAGAATTTCTATTACTTCCTATGTGGTCTTGAGGGCCCTGCTTGTCCTCTCTGGGCTTCTAGCTCTTCTCAAATATGCTAGGTCAGTGATTCTCAACCTGTGGGCCATTATCCCTTTGGGGGTCATATATCAGATATCTTGCATTTCAGATATTTACACTGTGATTCATAACAGTAGCAAAATTACAGTTAGGAAGTAGCAATGAAGTAATTTTTGGTTGAAGATCACAACATGAGGAACTGTCTTAAAGGGTCACAGCATTAGGAAGCTTGAAAACCACTGCCCTAGGTCATCCCTCAGACCTTCCAGCACCCTAGGAATTCCCCAGGACTTACCTTCAATTATAATCTTTTAAAAATGGATTTCCCAGTCAAAGAAAAATAAACAGCCAGGAAGGATTTATGAAAAATATTAAATTTAATTCTGAACAAATAATACTACATTTCCTTTTATCCTTGCAAACTGTACAGCACTGGCACAGCTGGCACAGCACTGGCATAACACTGACACAGCCAACACAACACTGGCACAGCCAGCACAGTATTTGGTACAGCACTGGCACAGCTGGCATGGAATTTGGCACAGCACTGGCATAGCTGACACAGCACTGGCACAGCACTGGCACAACACTGGCATAACTGGCCCTGGTTAGAATCAGAAGCTCAGGATCCTCTGCCACTGTTTACTCAGAATCAGAATTACAGCAAGATAATTTGTTTGCTCCAAGCCCCCAAGAGACATGCTGAAGTCTCAGCAGCAGCTTTAGAAAGGGCTTCTCTGTGTCTCCATTCTGGCCAAAGTGGGTAGCACATGCCAAAAGAACTCTGGACATCTAGAGACTGCCAAGGTCAGGCTAGTGGCACAACCTAGCACCAGTGTGGGCTTTGGAGTGTCTGAGACCACTTGGAGAGTTGACTTACTGCTTCCAAGTGGAAATTCAGGGTCTGCTTTGTTACATCAAACGATTTGTCACTTTAGAGTCACCCTGTGAGGCCACATACCTACGTCAACTCCCTCAATGACAAAGGCATCATTGCACACTTTTAAGGTAAAATGTACCAACATTTTCAAAAACCTAGAGGAAAACATAAACTTGATGTGCTCCAAATACAAAGGGGAAAGAGTCTTTCGAAGGTGGGATAAGACCTAGAAGGGAAGCTGGGGTGATCATCACTGGAGGGAGGGCAGACCACCTGTCGTTTCTGGGTAAGCAATGTAGAGACACAAGAAGCAGGTGGCCCCTTGCCTTCCTCTGCTGGGACCTCAGGTAAGCTGTCTCATGCTCCTGCACCCATAAAGTGCACCTATAAAGTTCTGCATGATTTGTATCCTAGAGGCCAAATCCATGAGTGATACAGTCAGTCACTTTGAGCAATGTCAAATAAACACTTCAAACTGGCCACGGTGAGCATCTCTCACTCCTGCTAAATTCCAGCTTACACTGGACTCTTACCATGAGTTCCCCAGACTTCCTCTCTAACAAATTCTCCCAATGAATGTGCACATGAAGATGACTGGTAGCTACACTCCTGAGGCCTCTCCCTGAAAGATGTTTGAGCCTGTCTCAACCTAGCATCAGCCAGCATGCTATACCACTATCCTTGCTTTCTTCAAAGCTTGCTTTCACAAGTCTATTCTGTGCTGAAGATCCTTCAAATGCTGCACAGTTTCATCACAGATCCGTTTATTTGTTCAACCGATCTGTATCAGGTTTCCCCAGTGTCCTGAGAATTGGGACTTTACAGAAACAGGTATGGATAATATTCCTGACTCTAGGAGTGTTTTTTTTTTGTTTGTTTGTTTTGTTTTGTTTTTTTGTTTTTTTGTTTTGTTTTTGTAGGATCAAGGAGAGGTTGGATATGCCACACAAGAACATGAATAAACAGGATAATGTTGGAACCCAGTAAAGACCACCAAGTGTTGGAGTCAAAATGAGAGTGCCCATTTCAAGGCCTCCTCCTGCTACACTCCTAAGAAGAAGTATCTCATTTTGACTGAAGAGTGAAGCCCTCTTTTGACAGCTTTTGACAGTCATTTTCTTTTTAAATTTGCTTATTCACTTGCCCATTTAATTATCCCACAAGTATATGTTAAGGCCAAAGATTCTTCTGCCCAGCACTGGGAACTCGGAGCTGAATGGACCTAGTTCCTACCTACATGAGACAAAACTTCCCCATTGGTTAGCAGAGCTCTTCCAGCCAGATGCATAGAGGATCAGCTGGGAAACCAGGTGCCCTGATAGTGTCAGCTGACATCCGAAGAATCTAGAAGGCTGAATAGAAAATGTCCAGGCCTCACTTCTGAGGCAAATGCACAGAGATGGAAACTTCCCTCCAGTAGCTGCAGGGAATGCAAGGCAACTTCAGAGTGTGGAGTGAGGCAGGGAATGCAGAAGAGGAGGGCTGGGGCAGGTGGTGGCTTGTGGAATACTTGGGTGAGATATTCAGCCTGGACCTGTATAGAGAAGGAAGGAAGGGAAACAACTCTGGGTTCCACCATCCTGGAGAGAAGCACCCACATATGTGTCAGAGTCATCCATTATCCACTCCTGGCCCCTGGTGGGCAGACATGCACATAACCAGCGTCACCACCATAGGAAGGAGCGGAGGGCACAGTAGCTGAAATTGTGCACATCTTCTGATGGAGCTAAGGAGTTGGTAAAGTCCTTTCAACAGGTTTAAAGGTCACAGGTTCAGAAGGTCAGGGAAGATTCCCCTCCTTCCCCTGACGCTGCTGCAACACTGCTTCCCTCTCTGGTTACCCATCTGCATGTGAACAATCTGTCTTCTCTCATTGCCTGTCTGTATCTTTTGATATTTTTCTATAAGCTGTCCAGAATCTCAACCATACACATTTTCAGTTGCCTGGACTTTTAACATTTGTGCTATTGAAAAATGGACTTTAGGGAAGTAAAGTTGTGGTCAGCTTTGCACTATAAAGAGTTCCATTCCGTAGCCCCGTGGAGAAAGACTTACAGAAGTTGGGATCAAGAGAACAATGGGGGTCACATGGAGGCCTGAACTGAGCAAGTGATGGGGAAGATGGGTGAAAATAAGTTTTGGCATCAGAATGTTCATACTCAGTGACTCACAGCTTGTGAGGGGGAGACGACGGGGAGAAGCTCATCTCGGCAGAGTCTCCGGTACAGTACCATGTGCCTTGATCACCAGTGTCAGCTCGGAGGATGAAAGCGGGCACAGGAAGTCAGAGTTAGAGGACCACACGAGCTGCTCAACACGTTGTGGAAGAGGAGTCCTGGAGCTCAAGGTGTGGATTTCTGGAAGCTGTCATTGCTGAAGCAGGAGTGATAGATCAGCTCACCAATCAGGAAGAGAGGCTGAAGTGCTGAGAACACCCATACCCAGAGTACTCTAGAAACAGAGCCTATCAAAGAGGCGGAGAAGGAGCTGCTCGGGAGAATGCACCGTGAGGTTCAGAGAACATCTGAGGAGCCCACCAGATCAGAAGAGCAGGAGGATCAGCAAGGTACAGACAGTCACTGGTGACATTTCCAAAGCAGTTTCAGACATCATTGTGAAGATAAGGAGGCAGAGACAGTATCTCAGGCTAATTTTAAATAGATGTTTTTGTTGTGGGGGAGGGGACAATGAAAGCTCAGCTTTCTGCCAAGGCTGCTTATAGAAGCACCAGGGGGACATCTCAAAGCCTGTTGATGTCAGGGCTTAGCTACAGCATACTGCTTTTTTATTGCTTTGAGATGCGGTGCAGTTACCTGATCTTAAAACCTCCTGAGGTGGTACAAAGATGGCTCCTGAAGATCGACAGAGGCAAAGTGTAACATGGAGGGACTGTAGTTATCAAACTGATTTTCCAAAGTGGAAGAAATTCTCCAGCAAGTGGAGACTATCATGACAAAAGTAAAGAGGCAGAAAGGATTTACAAAGGCCCTGCATAGGAGGGAGGAGTCAGCGTCCATGGTACAGCTGGGGGAGGGGTCGGCATTCATGGTACAGCTGGGGGAGGAGTCAGTGTCCATGGTACAACTGGGGGAGGAGTCAATGTCCATGGTACAGCTGGAGGAGGAGTCAGTGTCCATGGTACAGCTGGGAGGGCACTCTTCCCTTCTGGGAGGAGAAGAAAGAAGGGAGGAAGATGTTCATAATTGTGATGCAGAAAGGGCGTGTTTTTCTCCAGGTAACAACTTCCTTTTTGACCAAATGGATGATTAGTTTGTGTCTTTGGCCCCTCTCTGTTGCTATAAGAATATGTCTGAAGTTGGGTAATTTGTAAAGTAAATAGCTGTTTATAGTTCCTGGGGTTCAAAAGCATGGCACTGGCTCCATCTGAAGGCCTCTTGGCCCAGTGGGAAAAAGGAAAGAAAGGGAGCAAGGCACCAGGGAAGGTTCCAGCAGACTCTATACCAAGCTACTCTCAAAAGACCTAACCCAGTCCTGAAAAGAATTTTAATATCACCAGGGAGTGATGCTTCTGGCAATCTAGAGACTTTGCAATAGACTCTGCCTCTAGAAGTTCCACTACCTGTCTCCTAGTGCATGAACTTTCTTCCCAAACCTGATCTCACTTTGCAGCAGTTTACTAAGAGGCAGAGGAGGCAGGAACAGCTGGCTAAATAAGAAAAGTTAGAAACCACGCTTCAGTGACCCTCCTGAATAAATCATTCTCAGCTGTGTGTAAACTTTAGCAGAAGGTAAATTCCAGGAGGGTGGGCCCTCTTTCCCAGTGTCAGTCACTGCCCTGCCCAGGTCTACTCCGCACATTTGATAATATCAAGAAGAAAGGTACCTCGGGCACAAGTTATGGCACTGCTCTTTCCTCGGGGAGGAAGAACAAGCCAGGGAGAAGTTTCTAGAAGCAACTGAGCAAAGCTGTGGTTTGGAAATGGAGGATAACCTGGAAAGGCATGGAAGATGGGATCCTGACTACAGTCCATCATCTAAGCCACACCACACAAGAGACCAAAGTCCTGAAGTCAGAGGCCCTAAAAGTCACTCTGAGCTGCAAGAAGATGTATTTGAGAGGAAATGAGAGCTCCTTGAATGGTAGAAGGGGGTTAAATTCTTCATTTGGGGAAGAGGGTACAATTCCAGGTGCTGGGAGACTCCTTTTTATAATAGAATCACTCAACAGGGACTAAGTTTCTTCATCAGGTAATTAGCTCCTATCATTCCAGGAGGCCCAATGTTGAGAGGAAAGATAGGCCAGAGGTGCCCAGGAATCTGTAGGACTCAAAACACTCACCTTCATCACCTGCCTCTGAGGGAGGCCTTGTGGCCTCTGCCACATGGGCATGGCCTCTGCGCAGGCTTCCCAAATTGCCTTGCTTTATTTAAAAGCCAAAGAGGAAAACAAACCCCAGCCCAAGGAAGAAGCAATTTTGGCATTAAATAAAAGGAATGTTTTTATCCTGCAATGAAAACGCTGTGATCTTGGAACACAATTTGCATAAACAGACAGTTTGGCTGTAAACAACCTCACCAGTAACTGGTATTTACATATAGAACAACTCAGTCAAAACCCAATTAAAGGCTCTGATGGATTGGGGACTGTCAAAACATTTAAAAGGCTTCGCGGCAGCCTGGCGATTTATACTCCTCAGTTGGACCAGGAGCTCTCTCTCGATTGTCCTCCCAGCTGCTCTTTCCCTTGCTTCAGCCTTCCACAGACCCAGCAATCGCCAGAACATCCCTCAAGTCAGCAGTCTGGCCGCCATGTAGGGAAAAGGGTTCTGAGCCAGCTGCTGGCCTTAGGGACTTGACATTGATCTAGCAACGTGGAAATGCAGACCAGGTTGTGGTGTCTGACTTGAATAGAGAACGCAGGGATAAAAGTCCCATGTGAAATTTGGGCACAAAGTTATCTGGGGCAGGTTTAAAAGATGACGCAGTCATTAAAAGTCTTACAAGTATGAGGATCCAAGATCTGATCTCCAGCCCCTACCTAAGAAGCCAGGGACATCAAGTGCTGTGATCCCTGTGACCAGCACTGGAACTGCAAAGACAAGAAAGTCCCTGGACAGACTCGACAAATCAGTGAACTCCAGACTCTCAAAGCCACAAAATGAAAAGCAATCAAGTAAGACATCTAACAGTAATGTCTGGCCTTCGCACACGTGTGCAAATACATACATAACCACTTGTACATACAACACACACACACACACACCCTGGAAAGGACATGTCTGATGAAGCTGCAGGCCATTGGCTGAGGTTGGACACAATGCTGATTCTCTCAAGCAAACACCTAAGGAATAGGACAGCAGAGCAGGACTCTGCTCAAGAACAAGAGTCAAGGACTGAACTTAGCACAAAAGTTAAGCCACAGTGTTGAGAAATCAGGGATATCCTTGGTGGGAGGAGTGGACTCTGGAGGCACAAGGTCCTGAGGGCCCAACAGAAGTGGCCATGCAAGAGCAATGGCATAGTGGGGACAAGGGCTTCCAAAGTGCTGTGCTAGGCACACCTGGGGCGAGGTAAGCTCTTAGGAGATGCGTTCATAGGAGCTGGGGAGCCTAGAGTTGAAGGATAGAGGCCTGCTTCCCAGTGAGAATAGCTGCAGAAGTCACAGGTCATTAATGATGTCTGGGGGGAACTTCAGTGGGCTTTCATGTTGAGAGCTGTATCTGGCACCCTTGTGGCCAAGCAACACAAAGCGAGCGAGCTTTGATATATGGGTGGGGAAAGAAGATGAAAGGGAAGGAAGAAGAAAAACATGAAAAGCAACAGAAGAAAGAGAAGAGGGGCAGCAAGGACACCAAGGTGTGGGGGGGTGACTGTGAGTTCTAAACCTTTCCACAAGCTATGTCTTGAGAGCCCAGTGAGGTGTCACTGACTCCCCAGAAGGTTCCAGGGCTACACTGACTCCCTAAAAGGACCCAGAGCTATACTACTGATTTCTATTCTAGGAACATTGAAAGCAGAGAGTCTGCTCTTTGGGCTCCTGACTCTTCTCCTCAGTCAACCCATCTGTCTTGGCACTGTCTAGAGCAGTGGTTCTTGACCTTCCTAACGCTCAGACCCTTTAATACAGTTCCTTGTGTTATGGTGACCCCCAACCATGAAATTATTTCGTTGTTACTTCATAACTGTAATTTTGCTACCATTATGACCCAAAGGGTTGAGACCCACAGGTTGAGAACCACTGGCCTAAATAGAGGCAGGAAACCATGCTGCTTTCGTGAGTCACTGCCATGCTGCAGCTTCCTTCCCTGTCCCCTGTTCCACACACACACATACCTTACGTCCTTGTCATGTTCACTTCAGGTCCAACCTCCAAGTCACCCACTAAGACAAAATGGGGCCCAGAAGAACAGAGGCTCCTAAAGAAAGCAGTGAAGGTCTTTGCTCCTCTACCCTCCAGTGTGGTCAACTAACTGCCCCTCTCCCCTGTACTCTGAAATACCATAACTCTGTCAGTATTTCACCACAGCAGCTGGAACAGAAATGAAGAGAAGACAGTCACTGATCATAATGACCATAGCAATAACAGCTGTCACAACAGTCCACTGTTCTGTGGACCTGAAAGGTACCGCTGCCGACTGGCGACCGGGCCAAGACCGGGGCTCACCACTGGATTGCAGTCTCTCCTTGATTCTCTGCCTTCTCCATTGACTTCAGCTTTTGGAGGCTGCCACCAGCTCTGGACTTGCATGGATCCCACATCATTTGGAGCTCAGAATGAAGTGGCTTTGCATTGTCCTTGTCAGGAGTTCACTCCATCAGTGTACCACACCCCTGCATCCAAGCCTGAAACCAGGAACACAGGCACCCGACCTCAGCTTTACCAACTGGGAATGGAGAGGGGGTGGTTTTCTCTTAGGGAAACATTGTCCTGAAAGAATCCTCAAAT
The DNA here is from genome assembly GCF_947179515.1 of Apodemus sylvaticus. Lineage (NCBI taxonomy): Eukaryota > Metazoa > Chordata > Mammalia > Rodentia > Muridae > Apodemus > Apodemus sylvaticus. The sequence goes on along the minus strand of NC_067472.1, from coordinate 80,620,778 downwards.
AAAGAACATGAGGAAGGAATTGATTTGGAAGAACAGTCTTTTATAGCAGAAAGAGCACAGAGGACAGAATATGAGGTGACTGGCCACACAGCATCCACTGTCAGCAAGCAAAAAGAGGTGTGGGCTGGGGGGGCTCAGCTTGCTTCCATTCAGAGTGGGACTCCATCCTATGGAATGTCCCAGCCCTCATTCTGGGTGCATAGTTCCTGCTCAGCTAAACCTATCTGGAAACACCCTCCCAGTGTGTTACCCACAAGTGTGTTTCCATGGTGATTCTAAATGCTGTCAAGTTAACAATGAAGATTAACAATCACAGACAATCCGGTATTGAACACGCCAAGTGCTGAAGGTCATGTCAGACTGGAATCAACGGGAAGGGTCTGGACAGCTCATATCCTTGGCCTGATGAGCCCTGTGGTTTGAGACATTTAAAAAATTTGACCCTGAATTCTCCGAATGCATCTGTTGCATACAATTCTGCACTGCTCCTCTTCCCTCTGCAGCTCCAAGCTCCCTGAGCTGCCTACCTTCCCAGCCCTCCCCGTCCTATGTCCCCTTTCCGTGCCCCGCCTCCAGACCAATCTTGCATTTCTCAGATTCAGACAACACACAAGGCCCAGTGGTGTCAAACTCAGCTGGTGCTCAGCCTCATGAATCTAAAGGTCAAGGGCAGGACTCTCCGTCTGTCTGTCCTGTCTGTCTGTCCTTGATTGCCCTGCAGTGAGCATTCTTCCACAGCCTCTATAGCACCAGGCCATCAGGGCTGTTCACGTATTTCTTTCTCAGGAAAACTCAAAAGAAAAAAAAAAAAAAGAAAGAAAGAATATATCCAAGATTCGAGTGTAGAATCTTCATTCTACTAGGCCATAAAACATCATGTTCATATTATAATTTCAATCCAGGGAGAGAATTTGCCACAAGAGCCCTGAGATGCATACAAATTGCCTTTCTAAACCTCTGGCTACAATAAGCCAACTTCAGGAGCTGACAGTTTACTTGACAAATACCTAATAAAGCTTAAATAATTATTGAAAGCAGACAAATGGGAGAGTAGAATGGGAAGAGATGTCATGGGGATAAATCACAGGGAAGGAGGCAGAGCCCCAGCGCTGCACAGAAGGAGCGGCCGTGAAGCAGAACGAGAGACAAAGGTGGGATGCGGAGGGTAGAGTTAGCAGCAACCGGCGTGGGTGGCTGGTATGGCGTGGCTTTCCCATGGGGCCACTCGATACTTAGCATGTCAACTGTCTGGGCTTTTTTAAAAGAACCCATAGGAACAGTATTCTCCAAGAAGAACACAGCCCTCCACACCCCCATCTGGCCCGAACCTCCTACAACAGCACCAAAAGCTAGGGACAGAGCATTTAAATCATATTTGGTTTTTTGTTTTGTTTTGTTTTGTTTTGTTTTGCTCTGTCAGTCCCCTGTATCTGCCTCCCACTCCTACTGATCCACATCCTCTTCCAAAATGGACCCCTAATGCTTTAAGGTCTTTTTTTCCCAGTGAATTGCATTAGGGTTGCTTACAGAAAGGCTGATGAGGAATTGCCTACAGGAGCATGAACACTGTGGCGGTCCCTACAAGAACCACTGCTGGTGGGGTAAGAATGGAACTAGGATAAGCACAACTTCACTGGTGCTGCTGAGTCAAAACTTCTGGAGTCTGACTAAGTGTTTTGTTTTTCTTATACATTTAAACACAGAAAAAGTTTTTTTTTGGGGGGGGGAGTTTTCCTGTGACAGTTATCACAACAAAGTTTTAGGCATGGCCACATCAAACCCTCTTACAAAGTACGTCCTTTTAGCAAAGAGCCTGTGGCCTTTACCAAAAGGATGGGTTCTTATTAACAGAGAAACAGTGTTCAAAATAAAGGCCCAAGGTGGAAGTGTTTGTAATAAGCATAAGACGATTTATATTGACTGGGAGACAAAACTCAGGATAAGGGCCTAAACAATGCTCAGAATTTGGGTAAATGCTCGTTCCACAGACTAGACTAAGATCACTAGGTTCTTAGACGCCATCCACTCTAGCCTGCTGGGTAAGCAGGAACGATATTTTTTTTCCCTAGAAGAGAAAAGCCTGCATGTTTAATAATAATTCTGTTTTCTCTGGTGCTTTCTGTAAACTGTGCCCTCTACAGAACACCTTACCAGTGGCTACAGCAATGAAGAAAATGTGTCTCTCCTTCAGCCATCAACCATTAACTGATCCTCAGGGAGGTGTGGGGCCTCATGGCCTTCTCTATGACTGGGCCAGTGTGGTGTAGATCTTGGGCCTCAGCAAGAATATATGATAGAAAAACTTTTGCTCTGTCTCATGCAGTCATAGTGGAGGGCCACACACTCAGGGGCTTATTGATAACAATTTTAAGACATGAAATGGAGAGGGAAATCAGGTGGGACACTAGGGGGAGCCAGAGATAGTGGTTGATTGACATACAATGATATAAATATAAATAGATAAAATTTCAAATAATAAATATTCACTAAAGGGGACAGAGAGATGGCTCAGTAGTTAAGAGCACTGGCTGCTCTTCCTACGGACCTGGTTTCAGTTCCCAGCACCACATGGAAGCTCACAGCCATCTCTCACTCCAATCCCCAGGGATCTGATGACTTCTTCTGTCATCAGATAGTGCACAGATATAATGTAGAGAAAGCCACCCCCCAACACACACACACACACACACACACACACACACACACACACACACATTTTAAATTAAAGACAATGGGTACCTAAGTTGGTCTTTCTTTCCAGAGTAGTTCTGTGCAGTAGAAGGATTTGAACCAAGCCAGAACCTCCCCTCTTTGTTTAGGGTCTAACAGAAATGTATTAAAGTCATAAATTTGTCTGCTAGAAGTCATAGACTCTGAAACTACTTAAGCGAAGCAGGATTAAATGTCCAAAGCTGAGACATGTAATCAAAGGAGAGGAAAATGAAAAACTCAACTTCAAGAATCCAACATTAAGTGAAATAAACCAGAGTTGGAAATATAAACAGCCCATGTTTTCGCTTGTAAATAGAACAGAAGGGGTTGTGTTAAATTAGAAGGGGCTGTGTGGTGCAAAGGAAGGCTCTAAAGGGAGGAAGGGGAACCAAGACAGATAATGGAAGGGAGAGAGACAGCCTGCTTTTTCCCATTCATAGAATCTAGATTTAACAAGTGTATGAGTAGAAGGCAGGCTGTCTGGGGGCCGAAATGAGGGGCCCTTGGGAAAGAGAGGGTGGTGGGGTACACATAAAAGAAAATACCATAATATATTTAAAAAACAAATTAGCCTCCAGCCTTGGGGAAATAGCACAGAGGCAGAGTGTTTGCTAGCATGCTAGGCTCTGCAGTGCATGAGGAAAAGCCCAACCTCAACTGTACCCCAGTGGGCTTTTTCTACTTCTTCAAACTTCTGCTTAGTTTTGCTTGCTTTTAGCTTTTCATTCTTATAGAAAGAAAGTAATGTAAACTTCTCCAGACAGCCCTAGCTTCAGGTTCTGCGTGTGTACAGGAGCCTCCTTTAGAGTGGGCAAGTAGGAGAACTCTTCATTCTACTCTGACTAATCCTATGTGGATCATGTGAACTCCACAAATGGGCTAAGAACCATGGACAAGAGGGGAAGGGAGAGAAAAATGTTTTAAAAAATCCACAAACAATGTACATCAGCTCAGTAAAGTAGGTGTATGAGATGCTGTTATCCCCACCCTGAAGGTGTTTGGAAATGTGGAGAACCAGAAACACAGGCTAGGTAGACCTGTCATGTACTATGAATACTGAAGCAATAATATAGATATGAAAGTAGCTCTCTGTATACTTAGAGTCCTTTAGGTACCTGCCTGGTGATAGTGGAGCTCTGTCATGTGGCATTTTTAGTCTCAGATTTCTGAACATTCTCCATGCTGATTTCCATAGTAACTGCAGAAGTTTCCATTACCATCTTCAGGCACCCCAAAGTGCCTTTTCCCCCACATCCTCACCAGAATTTGTCATTTGTTTTCTTAATGTCAGCCATTCTGAGTTGGGTGAAATGAAATCCTAAAGCAATTGTTTTTATTCATCTCTCCAATGAATGAATTAAGGATGTTGAACATTTTTCAAGTATTTGTTAGCCATTGTACTTCTTCCTTGGAGAAATATATATTCAATCCACTAGCCTATTTATTCCATGGATGGTTTAGGAGTTGAATTTAATTTTATAGATCTTTGAATATGCATCTGACTAATGATCTCACACTCTGCAGGATGTCTCTGGGGGTTGTTTCTTTTGATGCACTGTGATTTTTAATGTCATATAACCCCATTGGTCAGTTCTTGGAATCATTTCCTTTATTATTATAGTTCTTTCCAGAAAGTTTGTACCCATGTTTTCCTCTAGCAACATCAAAGTTTCAGGACTTACATTAAGGTCTTTGATTTGTGTTGAGTTGCATCTTTGCCAAGTGAGAGATATGGATCTAGCTTTCTGCATATGAAAATCTAACTTTGCCAGCACTATTTACCAAAGAGGCTGTTCTTTCTCCATTTCTATATTTTGACACCTCTGCCAAAATCAAGGTGTTGCCTGGGTTTACGTCTGGTCCTTTATTCTGTTCTACCTTTGAGAGTGAAGGGGTAGGACCAAGAAAAGGAGGCAGTAGGAAGAGAAATATGAAACTGACAATAGCAGAAACATGGTCCATTGAAAGCACCATTCACTTGTCAAGTGACCTCAGGTCGTACTAAGCTGTGGTGATGTTCATAGTTCACAGCTGCATAGGTGGCCATGTTTTGTTGGGACCATGTCAGGAACTTATCATAATACAACATAAAAGCATAGCCACCTACCTCTCTAAGGCAGGAGCTTCAAAGGCTCCCAGCACATCTATGGCAGACTACCCTTCTCCGTGAGCCTGGTCTTAGTCAGGGGCTGAACAGATTGCTTCTGCTGGGCCAAGAAAGACAAAGAGTGCATGTTGCACAATGTTAGTTATAGTTCTTGCTGCTACAAAATACTTGACAAAAATACCTGGCAAGGAAGAGTTTATTTATTTCACAGTTTGAGGGTACAGTCCCTTGGTGTACTGACTGCTTTTGTGTGTCAATTTGACACAAGCTGGAGTTATCACAGAGAAAGGAGCATCCCTTGAAGAAATGCCTCCATGAGATCCAGCTGTAAGGCATTTTCTCAATTAGTTATCAAAGTTGGGAGGGTCCTTTGTGGGTGGTACCATCCCTTGGGCTCTGTAAGAAAGCAGGTTGAGCAAGCCAAGTGAAGCAATCCAGTAAGCAGCATCCCTCCATGGCCTCTGCATCAGCTCCTGCCTCCAAGTTCTTACCTTGTGTGAGTTTCTGTCCTGACATACTTTAGTGATGAACAGCAGTGGGGAAGTGTATGCTGAATAAACCCTTTCCTCCCCAACTTGCTTCTTGGTCATGATGTTTTGTGCAGGAAACACTGACTCAGACACTTGGGATAGGGAAGTCATAGTATTAGGGAAGTGGGGGGAGAGCTGGTCTCATTGTGTTCAGAGTCAGTAGAGGGCTAATAGCCCCAAAGATTAAACCATCCTAAGGAACCATTGATATAAGGAACCCACCAGAGATGACCACTCAGATATAGCCTAAAGCGAATTGAAAGTCTTTATTCAAGGCAGCTGGAACTAGACAGGTATTCAGGACTCAAGTATAGCCCTGAGTGTTTAGAATAAGGGTTTTTTTTTTTAAAGCAAAAACCACATCTTGGTATCTCATTCAGCAGCTTCAGGGTGAGGTTTTGCACAAGCAAGCTTAACAGAAATTAAGGTAAGTTAGCTGGGGCATCTTGACTTCAGATTCCTAGAATAGAGCTGGGTAATTTTCCACAGGATTCTCCACCAAGGAGATCAAATTCTAGTTAAACCTAAAATGGTCTCAGCAAGAATACAAGATGGAGAAATCTCTGCAATGCCTTCCCCTGAGACGCTAGGACAAGAATATTGCTATGCTGCTAATACTTGCAGACTGTCGGAATCCCGGAAGTGCCTGATAAGGAAGCAACATGGCCTCCTAAACTAAGGACACACTGATGCCATCTACAGACTGCTAGATCTGGGAAGCTCCTGACAAGAAATCCCAGTGGATAGTGTGGTCTCATAAACTAAGGAATCTCCCTTCCAAAGAGAAGAACATCCATCTCTCCTGATAAGGCCACACAGCCTCCAGTGGTAATTACAACTTTGATGATGCGGGAGAACTGCCCTGCAGAGAGAATCTAGCACCCCAAAAATTCCCTCTGCCCACAAAACCCCAACCCCCTCTACCATGTGTGTATACTCCCTGTTTCTGAGGTAAGACTGCCACCCCTAATTATTCTGACTAAAGGACAATCTGTACCTGTTGGAGGTCATTTTACTCTTTCTTTTATTTCCACATCAAAGGTGATCAATACCAATCTAACAGTCAGGAAGTAGAGACAGATGAATGCTGGTTCTCTATCTTCTGTCTCCTTTCTATTCTGTCTGTGACCTCGACTCATGGAACGCTGCTGTTCACATTTGCAATGGGTCTTCTCATTTCTGTCAGGTTAGACATGCACAGAGGTTTGTTTCCAGGGTGATTCTTAATATCATCAACTTAACAGTCAAGACTAAGCACCCATGCCTGCTTTAGCTCCTCTAATAAGAGCATAAAATAAAAACCAAGACCCTATTGGGGACTGGAGAACACAGTAGCAAGCATGGCCTGAGCTGTCACCCCTTCACCTTACCACAGAAACCACACCACTACCAATACCAGACTAGGCCAGGGTATCCCAGGGAGAAACTGGCCACAGGTCTATGTGTTACATGAGAAATCCCAAAGAAAGTTTTCCAAAAGCAATAACAACAACAAGCCAAACAAACAACACCCACACCATCTGTTAGGTGATACTCGAGTCATGAGGAATTGTGTCAGTCTGTAAGTGACAATAACCCCTAGCCATAAGGAATGGCTTGGTCCCAGCCTGACTTGTCCACTCCACCTGCAGGAACAATATCCCGGTTTCCAAAACAACCCACCCTGCTTCCAGTTAAACCACAAAAAAATAGGTGTAAGCTCCTGGTAGCTGCCCATGTCTGTTTGTATGCCTGTTCCCCAGTCCCTCTAAGCATCCTCAGCCTTCATCCCTTAGAAAGGTTGGGCCTCTTGCTGTTTTAATAAGGGTCTCAGCCTGTGGGAGCCAGTCTGTCTGCTTCTGAGTCACCTTCTTCTTACACCATCCTCCTGACTCACAAGCTCATGCCCCTTCCAAACCAAATGAAAGCCCTGTTATCCTCTGTATCTTTAATGTTTTCAAGGCCTTATTTTTAACAAGAGTTCTTAAATGCTTTAACCTTCCTTGTAGCCACCACCCACTAGAGGTAGTGGAAAAGAAAGGATAAGTGGGAAGAAGACCTGTTTAGAAAGGTTCTTTGGAACAACTCCCATCTGTGTTGTCTGGAAGTCAGCGGTTCAGTTCACAGGTCAGCAGGCAGTGGCAGCCTGATCCACTCGCAAACACCTCATGGATACACCAGCAGTCCAGGTCGGTAGAATCAGAATAGCAAACAGGAATCAGCAGTGGTGGCACTACCTAGCAGAGTCAGCCAGGCCTCAGCCTCAGCTCAAGTCAGCAGGAGGGGCCATCAGGAACACAGGAGAAGTTCTCAGCTGTGTCTTTCTCAGGGAAGTGAAGATAAGCAAAGATCCGAGACCCACAAGTGCTGCACAGAAAGCTGTATCATCAAGCCAAGCTGTTGCCATCACTGTCTGTCAAGTTGTATTTATACCCTCCAAACATCACGTGTCCTCCATGCACCTTGCCTCAGCACATGCTGAGTCCATCAGCCTGAGTCCCTGGAGTCTGGACGAGTTCACACAATGCATGTGTGTTGTCAGTGAAGAACCCTTCATCGCATGTCCTTTCACGTGCTTGCTTTAGCAGAACATCCTCTCTCCTGTGTCTGCTGCAGTGAAATGTTCCTTCACAAGTCTGCCTTAGCCTTGTACCTGTGTCCAGTTCTGGAAAACAATTCTTCATGTGTTTACCCCAGCAAAACACCATCGAACACATCTGACTCTCCAAACAATCCTTATGTTTCCACTTCCGTCCTCTGTGAAGGCAACCTGACTCTGCCACTTGGGCATGGTGGCCCCTCTGCCATGGGATATCCTAGCCCCTCTCCTTCCAGTGAAGAGTGCCTTAACTCCACACTAAAGTGTCTCTTTCTAACTCTGTGGTGACAAGGACAATGTTCCCTTACTTCCTATATCAGAATGACAGTGGCAGAGGCCTAGGTTTGATGTTCTTAAAGTCACCTGATTAAATATGGCTTTGTTATTACACCCAATAAATGTACACGAAAGAGGCCTCTGCGTCCCTCCGCGTTACTCTACCCTTCAGCCACGCTTCTGATGTTTCACAAACCCTGTTATCTTTATCTACCAGCAAAGCAGTCTGACTCCAGAGCTGCCCAAGAGCACACCTGTGATGAAGCCGGTTCAGGATGCCTTAGCCACAGCACATGAGCCCGACAGTCGAGGAGGGAATTAGTGTCTTTGAACAATTGGCACAAAAGAAAGAAATCTCTTGTGTCCCTCCAACCCAGCCTGGCTATTGTCACCTCTGGCACTGGAAGTGATTAATGCACATGTGAATTGATTCCTGCGATTATGCACGAGACCATTTTTCCCCTTTATGGATCCCTGACACTGAGCTCACTCAATGGGTTTTATTTGCATCGATCACATTTTATGGTATGATTAAATTTGTATGGAAGAGAACCAATTAGTTTTGTTTTACACTTATTGAATGCATTTTAGAGTCGGACAGATTAACTCCCCACACTTAGGGTGATTTATCCAGTGGCAGGAGGGAGACATTGGGGGCCACTCAGAGGCGCATCTCCAGCCAGGCATGGGTGCTCCTGACAGGTAGGAGCTAGAGCCTCTGTGAAGCAGAGCCAGGGAAAGGACTCTGGCACCCAGATCCCTGCAGAGCAGGCAGAGTTTTGCTCAAGGTTGTAAATAAAAGAGTCTTAGTGAATCTCAGTGAATCAAGTGGATTTTGGGAGCTGATAAAATTTAGTTTAAAGACAAATGCATCCTAGGCTACTGCCAAGAACAACAATGGAGCAGCTTCCGGCTCTGAAGCTCACCTCAGTCTTTTCCCTCTCCTGTCTGACACCAATTCAATTTCTTTGAGCCCTAATAGAGATAATAATGTGAAAGAAGAGGAGAGAAAGAGAAGGGTATGGTGATAAGAAGGGAGAGGAAGAAGAGGAAGGGACGAGGGAGGAGAGGGTGGCAGATCTTTCACCTAGACAGGACAGCCCTGCAGATAGAATCTTCTACCCCAAGACGTCCCTCTGCCCATAAAACCCTAACCCCCTTCTACCATGTATGTATACCTCCTATACATAAGTGTGAAAGTACCTTTGAGAATAACGCGGGAGCTATACCGTACCACCTATACCAGTTTCCCTGTGCAATCCAAGCCGAAGCTGCCAAGCACTGCAAGAGTCACCGTATTCAAAACTCCTGAATCAGGCTCTCGGTTGTTCCCAGCCGAGCGGCATTGTGGGTCTCCCGAAGCTCTCAGAACATAAGGCCCTTCACTGTGAAGAGAGGAGGCTACGGAGATCCACTGAGCTCCTCTACGCAGCCTCGTCGCCCTCACAAATCAAGAGCTCCCTTCTTTATCCCTTACTGCATCCCTGATGAATCTACCAGGACAAAATACAGCAGACAGGGCCAAATAAATAACAACGCTGATAAGCTGAGAGTCTGCGATCAAGGCTCCGGCACGAAGCACTTAGAAGCCACTTTGCCAAATCTTTACATGGCCCCACAAGCGCCACTGAGCACAGACAGAGGCTGCCATCTCTGCCTTTGGTCTGAGCCTGCCTTTGGCTCACGACACAGAGATAAGCCATTGTTCCTAAACTTTCCTCATGAGACACTTTGAATTCCACGAAAAGTAAACTTTATGTCAGACCCCTCTCCCCATAAAAACACAACTGTCCTCGAGACTGGACGGTGATGGACAGGATCACGACTTGACCAGGACTGCTGAGCTATGCATGCTCTTTGCCTTCTATTTAAACCCAGATTTCCTGTCAGGACCTCAAAGGTAGACTCATGATTGTTGGTCCCTTTTCTCTGTCCCTTTCTTCCAAGGTGTCCCTCTAACTAATCTCTCCCCCCCCCCATCACTTGTCTTGTTCACTGGCTTGTGGAGGGTGGGTGGCCCAGTCAGTCTTATTTGGGGCCCAGGCATAGACACTAATATCTCTGGTAGCAATCACGGTGGGCTTCTTCAGAGGCCCCTTTGCCTGCAAATGGCCACCTTTTCGATGGGTTCTACAATGGTTCTCTTCCCCACCACACCTCCAAATTTCCTCCTAAAAAGCATTGGAGCCATCTTGTTAAGATGGAGTGATGGGGGTGGGGGGGGGAAAGCAGGTGTTGTGGGTTTGTTTGTTTGTTTGTTTGTTTTTTAGACACTTTCTCTGTGTAACCCCGGATGTCCTGGAACTCACATTGTTGACCATGCTGGCCTTGAACTCAGAGAACTCTCCTGCCTCTGCTCAAATGTGTGTGCTGCTACCTCCTGGCATGAGGCCATGAACTAGAAAGAGAGAAAAGAGGAATATATAAAGGGGTTTGGCGGGAGAAAAGGAAGAGGAACTAAGAGAGAGAGAGACAGAGACAGAGACAGAGAGACAGAGAGAGACAGACAGAGACAGAGATAGAGACAGAGAGAGAGAGACAGAGAGAGAGAGAGAGAGAGGGGGGGGGGCACTCACAGCCACCTTTAACTCCAGCTCCAAAGCTCCCTACAGGCACTTGCACTTACAAGTGCTTGCCTACACATAGACACACAAATCTGCATACATACCATTGAAAATAAATATAAATTTTCAAGTTCTACTCTAAGCCCCAGAACCTGCCATGCCTCTGCGGCAGTTGGCTCTGGGCTGTGGGTGCCAACTGTCAGAATATGAGATTTTGCATGCATCATGGAGGATAAACAAAAGTATTCTGCTTGGAATTTTTTTTATTCAATTGTTTTTTGAGAGTTTTATGCATGAATATTGTTTTTGCATCATTTCTACCACACCCTCTCAGAGTGGGAACTTCCCCCTTCCTACTCATCTATGAAATCCCTTTCAAATCCACAGCTTCTTCTTTCTTATTGTTACATATACATGCACATACATATATAAACACATGCACATACATACACATATATGCATATAAATGCAACCTGCTGAGTTCCTTTAGTGTTACTCATGTATACATGTATTAAAGCTGACCACTTAGGATTGGTTAACCTGCCAAGGGGCTCATCTGTGGAAAAGAATGGCTCCTGCTCTCTCAGCAGTCATTAATTGCCTGTAGTTCTTTATCTAGGGTTTGGTCTTTATGAGATTAAGGCCATCCGTGTAAGCATGTCCTCTTGTACTTTTGCTATACAGGCCTTATTAGGCAGTCATGTTAAAATTTCATTAATGCAGCTTCTTGTCATATATAGAAAACATGATCTTACAGAAGTCCTGGTCTTCTGTCTCTTACAATATTCCCACACTCTCTTCCATAATGTCCCACAAGACTTAGGTGTAGTGTTGTGCTGTAGATATATCAGTTGAGGATGAGATAAGATGTTCTCTGCATTCTAGCCAGTTGTAGATTTCTGTGATGATCTCTGCTACAAAAAGAAACTCTTTATAGGTTGCTTTGGTCCTGGTGTCTCCTCACAATAGAATAGCAACTAAGGCAGAAGTCAGTACTGCAAATGGGATATTGCTGTGCCAGGCCTGATGTAAGGAACAAGATGTAAAGAAACAATACCACGGATGAATGTAACCATAGAAGCCAAGCCTAGAGTATGTGCATGAGTATGATAAGTAATGTGTGAACACCTTAATTCTGATTGACTAAGAGTAGCTTAAATACCCAGGTCTGACCAAGCAACTCACTCACTCTGGGAGTCCCACGGAGATGCTGTCTTGTTGAGAGAATGAGTCCACCTACCCTGCCGCCTGCCGCCAAATGAGATGAGCCCACACCCCGGACCGAGCTCCAGCAGGACCCAAAAGCAGAAGGACACATCACGAACCTTATCTGCTGTACCACCATCAAGCCAGGCTATGATACCCGGGCCAGACTGAAGGTTAGTGAAGTGTGTATGTGTGTGTGTGTGTGTGTGTGTGTGAATGAATGCAATCCCATTTCACTACCTATTTGTCTATTGTTACTTAGGAATAAATAAGCTATCATAACCTGATTGAGTCCGAGGCTCCTTTCTCACCTCTGTCCTCAATCCAGATTTGCAATGCTCAACCATACTGCTTGATGGAGAAATGTGGGCATGAAGACTTTAGATTAGGAAAGCAGTTGAATGCTGTAAGTGAGGCTTAATGGCCCACCCTATTAGGAGTGTGGAAGACAGTAGTAGTGAGAGCAATGTGGACTGTGGGGGCCCAACTCACGGGGTTTCAGAGGTGAAAAACATTAGCAACTTGCCTAGAAACAATTCTTATGATATTTTGGCAAAAGAAAAAAAATGGCGGTTTTCTGCCCTTGTCTAAAAATCTCCCAGAGGCTGAATTGAAGAGTTTGGCCTGCTACAAATAACTGAGATTTCAAGCCAGTCCAGTATTTACTGTGTCATGTGGTTGTTAGTGATCACTTGTATGCCTATCTGCCACGAAAAACAGCAAGGGGCAAAAAAGAAATGTAAAATATCCAGATTGAGAAGAAACAGGGAATGTACCATTAAAGCCAAGTCTTGTGCTCAAAGGGATGAAAAGTTTAAGGAAAGGTCGTGGAGAAATAAATAAAGGGTCCCTCAGGGTCAGATTACACCATGCTAAGCTTCATATATATATACATACACACACACACACATGCACACACATATATATATATACACATTCAGCAAAGGAAACTATCAACAAGACTTACACAAATGTATTTCAAGGATGGGAGCAGATTCCATCCCCGGCAGGCAAGCAGAGGAACTGTAGCTTCAGCCACATGATTCGAGCTTTAAAACAGTGGTTCTCAACCTTCCTAATGCTGCAACCCTTAAGTTCAGTTCCTTGGGTTGTGGTGACTCCCCACAACCACCATATTTTCATTGCTACTTCATAAACTGAAATTTTACTACTGTTATGAATCATAATATAAATATCTGTGTTTTCCATGGTCTCACAGGGGTCACGATCCATGGGTTGAGGAACACTGCTTTACTGGAGTAAAGGGGGCCAGGGAGTATAATGTAGTGGTTTGAATGAAAATAGCCCCTTTAGGTCATATATTTGAATATCTGGTTTCCAGGTAGCAGATTGTCTAGAAAGAATTAAGAGGTGTGGCCTTGTTGGAAGAGGTATATTACTGGGGGTGTGGACTTTGAGTTTTGAAAACCTCAGTCTCATGTGCTCTCTCTGCTGAGTGTACTTGTGAATTAGATGTAAGCTCTCAGCTAATGCTCTAGCACCATGCCTGCCTGCTTGCTGCTATGTTTCCTACCAAGATGGTCATGAACTAACTCTCTGAAACTGTGAGAAAGCCTGTAAATAAATGCTTTCTTTTATGAGTTACCTTGGTCATTGTATCTCTTCCCAATCAATAATAGAGCAATAACTAAGACAGTGGTGAGAGCTACACTTTCCTGTGGATTTAAGAATAGATGCTTAGAATATCATTGCCAATTGTGCTAGTTTAGGAAAATAGCAGTAACAGGTTCTGCTCTAAGAAACATGACCTCACTAGATACTGTGTCCATTGTTGTGGTTCATTGGGGAACTGGGGAGGATTATTGATTGCTTTTCTCCCTTTGTGGTATTTCATCTTCAGATACCATGAGAAAGAGTCTTCAAGAGGAACTTCCATGTCACTTATAGCTCAGTTCTTCCAAGCCCCTGTTCAAAGTATAAACTGTTTTTACAACTGGGTCTTAACTTCAAGTTTTGGGAGGAGAGACGAGGTAATATAACGAGAGGGTCCCAACTGGCAGGGCTGTGGTTAGTCTTGAAGGGAGAGAGGTCAAGTGTCCAAACCGTGTGTGCTGAGTGGAGAGTTCCTTACAGAGATCAGACTGAGAGCTGACAAGTCTCAAAGGGATGAAGACAGGCTAGAAAGAGGAGGTAGCTGTCACTGGCTAGTAGGCGCATACTTGACTGAGATAGGGAGGGTATGTGGCAGGTTGTGCAGGTAGCTTACCTGTGTTTCCATGCCATGGGGATGCTAGAATTAGACATGAACAATTTTAGCCTGTTCATATCATGGAACATTGTTCTTTCTTCTTCAACTGTGGCAGGTAGTATTTCTGGATACAGTAGTCTAGGTTGGTATCCATGGTCTTTTAGAAATTAAAGTACTTTACTACCAGCTCTTCTGGTTTGATGGCTAATCATGGTTGTCAATTTGACCACATGTAAAATCAACCAAAACATAACCACCTTGGCACACCTGTGAGAACTTTTTCTTGATTGGATCATTTAAGATAGGAAGACCCACCCTAACTCTGGATCTTTTAAAGTCAGAAAGACCCACACTAAATCTGGACCAAACCTTCTGGTTTGCTTTTTCCCTGCTCACCTGACAAGTTCTTCTATCCTGTTTCTAAGGCATTCCTTTCCTGGTGTTAAAATATATTTCTTCAGAATTTCAACATAAACTGAAGGCCAACTGAGACATCCAGCCCCATGGACTGAATGACTACTGGATTCTTGTCCTTGCCATCGAGAGACAGATTTTGTTTGGACTTGCTGGACCACAGTCTGAAAGCCACTCTAACAAATCCCCTTTACTATATAGATTTATTCTGTCAGTTCTGTACCTCTAGAGAACCCATACTACTACATATGGCGTTTAAAGCTGTCATTGAGACACAATTGTTATTATCATGGGTTTCCTTTAAATGATTTGCGTTTTTTCTCTTGTGGCTTTCAGTGCCCTCTCTTTGTTCTGTCTATTTAGTGGTTTAAAGACAATATGCCAAGGGGAATTTCTATTCTGATCCTGTTTATTTGGAGTTCCATGTGCTTCTTGAACCTATATCAATGTGCCGTTCCTTCTTCTGTGAGCCTGGTGAAGATCTGGTCTATGACATTGATTTAAGAGGTCTCTCCTTCTTGTATACCTGTAATTTTGAAAATTTGATATTTTAATGGTGTCCCACAGTTCCTATGTGATCCTCTCACAGGTTTTCCTTTTTTAAAATTCTTCATTTCCTGTGCTTGTCTGATCCAATAATTCTACCTTATTTTCAAATTCTGATATTCTATCTTCTACTTGATGCACTTTATTTGTAAGGCTCTCTCTGAAGTTCTCTTATTTGGTTATTTAAATTTTCAAGTCTACCTTAATTTTAACCCTATTTCCCCTCAATACTTCTATGTCTTTAGTGAACTCAGTTTTCAAAGGTTGACTTGTCCTCATCATTTCAATCACACTTATGTTTGTGTCTCCTTTGATGTTCTTGAAGTATATGATTGTTCTTTTAAATTCTGTGTCTCAGGTTTGTCTAAGTTCTTCTCATTGGAGAATATTTCTATAAGAATAGTAACTTTGGAGAGGGAGGTATATTGCCTTTCAAATTGTGCTTTCACAATGAGACTTCTTTTGTTGGTTGTATGTTTGGTGTGAGATTCTAGGCTGTCTTTGTTCAGTGGAAGTTTGGAGGACTTGTTCTTGTTGATTTCAAAGCTTGGTTTATTTCAGGTCAGGTTTGAGGAGGTTTACAGGTTTATAGGTTAATCCCTTAAACAGTCAGTGTAGATTCTGGATTGGACAATAGGGAAGATTCCAATTCAGTTGTAAGGGGGGGAAAGTATGTGAATAGAAAAATGGATTGTTCTTCTTAGGCTGCTGTGCAAGTTGTGTTAATCAATGCCTGGGAATGTGAGGATGGAGTAGCTGGATCAAGATCTTAGATATTCACCAAGCTAAGCAAATCTATAGATTGTGTCACTAGTCTAGGCTCAGAGGTTATATATGTTGTGGATGGGCTACCATCAGGCACACTTGCCAGACTGTACTAGTATACAGAATGGGAAACCTGGGATAGGTCTGGAAATTGGAAAGGATTCAGGAGAGCTAAGGTCCAGAGAACTCACCCAAACTGCATATATGTATGTCAAAATGTATGACCAAAGCTGGAGGTTGAATATCTTGGAACTGCTTTATTATAATGAGGAATGGAAACATATCTTGAAGTCTCTATTTAAGCAAATGGGTGACAAGTTAATTATCCTGGTGACAGAGTAGTTTCCATTATTTAGATGAATTCATTAGCTCAACATGCAACTAAATAGATATCTCAAAAACATATTATATATATATATATATATATATATATACATAATATATGTCACAAACACATGTTGCATATTTACTTATGCATTTCATTCACAGTTATATATCACTAAATGATGGGGACATATTCTAAAAAATTTGTCATTAGGCAACCTTTTTCATTGTACTACTTACTATGGAGTGTACTTGCACAAACTAAGGTAGCTACAGAATCTTTAGGTAATAAAATACTGTAGACAGCATCATACATGTGAGTACCACTCAGCAAAACATCCCGTGAAGCCCATAACTTCATATGCGTGTGTGTATATATATATGTGTGTGTGTGTATGTATATAAGTGCATGCATATACATACATATAAATATTTTTAAATGCCATGGTTATTATAGTGAATGTGCATATCATGAAAGAGGACACCCACGCTAAGAGTATTGAGCATGAACAAAGAGGCATGTGAAAGTCATCGGTGCTACCTAAAATATATAATTTCATAACAAAAAAGGTTATAAGGTTTAGGTAGGCAGCATCTCCTCCAGGCTCACATGCTGGGAATTTGGTCCAGACTCCAAGTGCTACAGAGAGGTAAGGAGCTCATGAGGTACTAATTTCATTAGTTTATCAACCTGTTGGTGGAGTCATGCTATAGTAGGACTTTGGAGGTGTAGTTAGAGGGAGTTGTCACTAGCAATGTGCCTTGAGAGTACATTTTGCTCCAAGTCCCTTATACACACTGCTTTCTGCAGCTCTGCTGCAACATATATCTCCTGCCATGATGATCTTCTTCACCTTGAGCCCCAAACCAATGGAGCCAGCCTACCATAGACTAGAGATGAGTAAAACTGAACTTCTCCCTTTTCAAACTACTTATCTTGGGTATTTTGTCACTAGTAAAAAACTCTGCAACTAATCCAAAGCTTGGAGTAAATACGATAGAATATCCGCATCTGTTTCATCTTTATAGAAAGTATGTAGCTGAGTGTTACATCTTCTGACTCTTTCTAATCTTTAAAATATGTATTAATTTTTTGTGTTTTAGTGAACAGGGGAAATTGATATATTTAACTAAACTGACATTAGGCTCACTATACTGGTCCTAGCTGGGACCAGCTGTAATAAATTCTCTTCTCCTCCCACAGCACATTTTCTTAGACAGTGGGAACATACCAAGTAGTCTCCCTGTCACCTTGCAGCTGTCATCATCCAAGGGCTTGTATTCTGGCCGGGTTGCATTCAGATGTACAGCCTCTGTCCTCTAACACTCCCAGCACTGAGTCATTCAATATTTGCAGAATGTCTGCTGTGTGAATACTAATATTCTTGGCCTCTGAGCTCTTTGTCTAGGGAGGAAAGCATGTATATAATCAGATAGTAACAGCACAGTGTCTTCACTGAAGAGTGTGATCAAACCAAACCAAATCAAACTCAAACCAAAGAGAATATGATGAAGAAAAGGCTGAGCATTGAAGAAGATCAGGTAGAAAGATGACACCCCCCCACCCCCATTTGTTGTTTTGTTTTGTTTTGTTTTGTTTTGTTTTGTTTTGTTTTGTTTTGAAACAGGGTCTCATTATGTAGCTCTGACTGCCCTAGAACTCACTATGTAGACCAGGCTCATATTAAAGGTATGTGCCATATGCCCAGCATCCTTGTTAATTGAGGATTAGGGTACTTCTTGAAGAAAGCAGAGACAAGTACCCAGGCAAAGGAACCACAGCCTGGAGATGAATGAGTCACTGATGAATGGGGATGGCGCATGGGATTGGCATAGAAGAGGACATCCCATGGGGACATTGTAGGAGGATGGATCCCCTTGTCACCTATACTGCTGTCTTAACCTGAGTAGCTCTGGCTGCATGCACTCTATTCTGGACTTGTTAATAGTATGTTATAAATCGATGAATATGAAGGTAGCTATAGCATCTCTAGGTAATGTAACATGTAGTTTCTACTACTCTGCTTTAAGTTCCAGAAAGACCACTCTACCAGCCATAAACTGCTCCATGTTCCCAGTTGATTATATGTGTGCATCCACCCAGGAGCACTCTGGATCTGTTGATGAAACGCGCGCGCGCGCGCGTGTGTGTGTGTGTGTGTGTGCGCGCACGCGCGCGCGCGCGCGCGCGCGAACTTTTAATATGTGTTTTAGCTCAATGGCTAGATACTTCAAAGCCTCCCATGGCTAATGTGCCCTTATCTTCACTCCCAACTCAACACTACAACTTCGTTGCTCAGTTACCTTTAGTCCTAGCTCAACACTTAAATCTTCCCTCAGCTTAGGTAGAACTCTACCCAAGATCTCACATGGCCAGTGGCTTTCTCTCTTTGAAGCATGACAAATCTCATTTGTCCTTCTGCATCTGCCAGCCTGCCTGTGTGATACTGGAAGTCTTTTACCTCTTCTGCCACCCAGTCATTAGCCACTAGCATCCTGATTGATCAAGAACCAGCGGGGGAACAAGAACGCCAGCATTCATTCCCTATCAGAGTGTCAGAACCACCCTCTACAAGGTAATATGATGAAATGATCTCCAGGAGACATTGGTTGGAGAAGCTGCTGAAGATATTGTAAATTGCTGCTATATCCTGAACAGTACAGGTGCATTTTTTAATAAGGAAATTAATCTACCAACAATCCCATAACAATCCCTTCAGTGATTTCGTACTTCAGTGGCTTACTCAGCCCATCAAAGTGCATCTCGCAATCCATCAAACTTCCTTGAGTCTCTAGGAACCATGTTCCTTTTCTATGTTGGGTTCTCAACTTCCAATCTTACTATATTCACCTGCAACACACTGATCACAATTGGTATAGCTGGATCCACAGACACAGGAGCTTGTTTGGGTCTAGAAGAGTATCATCTCACTTCAGCTCACATACTACTACATCATCAGTATGCAACCTGTGGGTTATAAATCCTTTGGGGGGAGCAATCAAATAACCCTTTTACCATTGGAAAACACATATATTTGCCTTATGATTCAAAACAGCTCTGCCAGAGCCTGACAATAAAGAGGTGGATGCTCACAGGGTCCCCAATGGAGGAGTTAGAGAAATAACTGAAGGAGCTGAAGGGGTTTGCAAGCTCATAACAACAACAGTATCAACCAACCAGACCTCCCAGAGTTCTCAGGGACTAAACCATCAACCAAAGAATACACATGGAGGGACCCATGGCAGAGGATGGCCTTGTTGGGCATCAATGGGAAGAGAGGTCTTTGGTCCTATGAAGGCTCAATGTCCCAGTGTAGGGGAATGCCAGGGCAGGGAGGCAGGAGTGGGTAGGTAGATTAAGTAACATCCTCATAGAAACAGGGAGAGGGAGAATGGAATGGAGGTTTCTAGGGGGGGAAACCGGGAAACGGGATAACATTTGCAATGTAAACAAAGAAAATATCCAATAAAAAAAAGAAAAAGAAAAAACATCAAAAATACAGTTATGAAGTACTGTGGAAATAATTTTGTGGTTGGGTGTCACAGCCTGAGAACCTGTATTAAAGGGTCACAGCATTAGGAAGGTTGAAAACCACTGTACTAGATGGAACACAATTGACATAGCTATGTACAAAAGAGGCCAGTAAATGTAATGTATCTGTATTCCCAGACCATTCTCCAGTACATGCCATAGGTCTTAACAGAAAGGGCTGGAGGTGGAAAAGGGTTTTCTCAAATTGCCAAGGGTACTCATGGGTTACTGGGAATGAAATTATATCCCTGTGACTAGTATTCCCAACAGACAAGCTCATACTTCTAGAAATAAATTCAGAGCCTGCAGCTAAGGACCATGTATGTATGTTGTATCCACTTACTCAGAAGAGGAAGAAAAGAGTCCTAGACATGTGGGTGGTGGGTAGGCTTATCCCTGGGATACTGGGCCCCTTTTTCTAGTCCACAGTCTTGTAGATAACTGTATTCTATAAGGGAGTCCCAAAGGAAACTTAAGGATGGGTTTTTCAGTTTGAGAGAAAGCAGAAGGATGGACTCTGAAGATTTCATCAGCTGCTAGGGGTAGAGATGAGTAAGAGGAAGACAGAAAGTTAGGTATTTTGAATTTGAGGTCAAGAAAGGTCATCATAAACTCTGAATGGAAGGGGAGAGGGGGAGAGAGAAGAAAGAAAAGAGTGGAGAGAGATGGGGAGAATACACGGAGCTTCAGGGCAAACAGGCTTAGACTTTTGGTCAGTATCTGAAAAGGGGAAAATAGAAAGGGGGGAAAGAATCAGTTGTGTTTTCTAAGTGAGAAATGTGGGGAGGATTAGCAGTAAGGAGCTGTTCGCCAAGCATGGAGGGAGGGCTTCCAATAACGTTCTTTCATCAAGGAGCTAGTCATTCCCTCCTTCTTCTTAACAAGTCCTCCTGTACATCATGTTGCTTCATCTTCTGGCTTCAGAATGTCCTCTTGGTGTTCTGAAGCAGTGTTTTCTTCTCATCACAGAGCTGAGCAGCTACCCAGGTGTTAGCAGGCTCAGAGGCCATTGAACATTGCCAGCTTAGGATATTTTCCTCCATATGAAAAGATGGAAGTGCAGGGCATTGCTGGTACCCATTAAACTAATGCTAGCTCCTCCCAGTTCTACCTCTTGTCCTGGGTAGAGACATGACATTCTGATCTGTCCCCAGTATTAGTACACCACATTCCTGTGTTTCTTAAAAGTTGAGGCAACAACTCACCTGACAAGGAAGCTAGTCCTTGAAAAACTAATTCTCCTAAGGATGTGCTGAAAAGGTTTTGTGGCAAAGGAGTATCTCAGCAATTGTGGGGGAGGGGACAAGGAACGCCACAAGAATCATACCACACAACAAACCTCACACAAGAGATTTATTGGGTGGGGGTGGGAATGCAAAATGGCTGCCTTTGAGCAGGAATGGAGACAGAGACAGGCCAGGCCATGATGGCAGGCTTTATAGGGGGTATGGAGCAGTCACATAGGGGAAATATGGCAAACTGTGGAACTATCGCATTGGCCACTAGTGATGGTGGGGCATTGGCACAGGGTCATTGAAGTCAGGGTAGGAGGTTGGGGGTGGGGAATCTCCAAGGAACTAGATTCTGGGATATGGGCAGATTACTTTTGGTGATTGTTAATATGCTCAGCACATGCTATGGAGATCGGAGGACTAATTACTCCCTTAATGAGATAATGTGCTGGTCCTTCCCCAGAGCACCTATGTCCTTTGAGGCAGTTGATTACAGACCTTCACTGCTAAGCCTTCTTACTTTTCTGAGTTCTAACACAAAAGCACAGCTTTTCCTCTTCCCATTTCTATCTTTTCTTTGGATACCGACCAAATTCCTTTGCATGCTTGCCTTGGTACCATGGGCTTTCCATTTTCTCTAAAGAACTCAGAGCCCATTTTACAGTTGCCTGCAGACCTCCATTGTTGACTCTAATTCAGGAAGAATAACTTTCTCTTTTACTCTTCCCCACCTCCCTCCTCCTGGCATTTACAGTTTGCTTGGCTTTTGGCTTCTCTCTCAAACACTAATAAAATAGAGCTTCCTTCTGAGACTGTTCTTAATTTTTTTATCAATGAAACTAAGACTATGCAAATGGAATTGATTTACCAGTAGCATGACTTTTGCTCCATTCTTTCAGTCATGAAAAATTTAGATATGCCTTTCCAGTAATCAAAAGGTCTTGGCTTTCATCTGAGCTTCCCTTACTAGAGAAATAGTGGATTAATTTTCTATTTGATGAATTAATGTCCTTTTCCCTATATGAAGCACCTCCACCCCTGCCCCAACACAGTCTCTATAAACCACCACGAAGATCAGCTCAGTCCATTCACCTTCCTGAGGCCTTAATCAGAAAAATACACATTCTTTTTCATTTATTGACATTAAGAACCCCAAGAGGGGCTCTGAATCACCTGGTATCTTCTGATGACTAAAGAACTCCTCCCAATTCAGGCAACATCTTAACGCATGCCTTCTCAGAATTTGTCAATATGCTGTTGTTATTAAAATTCCTTCCCTTGGAGAGTAAGTAATACCTACTGTTCCTCCTGATGTCCTGATGACAAACCAAGGCATAATTCCACCAAAGTTCGCCCCTAGGAACTAATGCATTTATTAGCCTTCCTTACAGAGCAATGAGTGAGGGATTAGAACAGTAGCATAGGTGACCCTAAAGTAGCAACCCAGGAAGGACTCCACCCAGGAGGGATGGTGGTTTCTCCATGGCTGTGTAGCTTGGACCTGTATTCCTTCTTCCTTCTCCATATATAACCCATACCTTCTCCCCTAAGAGCATGTGCCCCTTAGGGCAGAACTGCATACAACTGGTTGGGACAGATGGCTCCCATGGATCCATCCTACCTTCTATGAGGGAAGATATGTAGTCAACAGGATCAGCTGTGGTGATTCTTTGCCAGCGGGTCCATCAGAATTCCTGAAGATGGTGGCAGTTCAGCTCAGAGGACAGTACTTTACCACAATGGTGCTTCCACGCATTTTGTGCTTGTAGAATTTCTATGATCCTAGAGAATAATTGTGGTGCATCTCCTTTCCAATGTGAAAATCATGAGGCCCAGAGACCATGTATGATGTATCTACTACAACACTGGATTATTAACACACACCTTGAGCCTGAGCATCCTGTTTCTAGCTTCAGTGAATTCTGCCACAGCCATGTTTCAAAAACATGATTATCAGACAAGTAAGGAACAGGAGATGACTTAAGGTGTAGAATGAAAAGGACCAAACTATTACATCACTTGAGACAAATCCTCCCCTCCCTTCTCCCAGAAAACCAAGCTGAGATACAGAACTGGATGTTTGAAAAACAGAAATCTGGCTGGGACTTCAGCAGTCACGGTTTTCCCTGTGTAAGGTGCTAGGCCTTTGCCAGGTGCTGTGTGTGTGTGTGTGTGTGTTGGGGGGAGCTTTGATATGTTAATTAATGTTCCTTCTTTCTGTTTTTTATTCCCAGAAATTCCTGTTGCCCCACAATGCTTCCCTGAATCACAAAGAGGTGGGGTGGTCACCATGTTGATTCAGAGAAAGGGTATCTCATTTCTGAACCCCAAAACTCAAAAGAATCCTCTAGATGAAGAACAAGGTAAGCACTTCCCAGAATTCCTGCTTTAAACCACATGAAGATAAATTCCCACAGATAAGGCTTCAGGAGGAAATTAAAAAAGCAAGAAAGTTTGCTTGGTTGAATCAACAAGAAGGGGCTGTGTACCTGTGCCCTTTTCCAATGCTAAGTACAGCATAGAGACTGGAGGAGATGAATCTTGAGATAGAGTGGGGAACTCTATAATAAAGTCCTCTATCTTGGAACCTGAGTCTCCAAATATATCAGGACCCCAGAATCTAAACAACAAGCAAGAGTCTGGCAGAAAAGTGGTCTGTGTGCAGGCTGTGGAGGGAACCCTGAGATGGATCATAGAGGGGGCCCTGGATGGGGAAGGCACGAAGGCATAGAAACTAAATAAGAGATAGGTTGCTGTACAGGGAGAGAAAGTAGTGATCCAGATGGATTGAGAGCAAGAGTGAGGGACCCAACCATTTGACAGGAGCAACCACAAGTGTGGTTGCTTCTCTTCCCCTTTGGCCATAACCCTGCCCTCCCTTGCACCTCCTTGCCCTGCCCTGCATGTATCTTTTCTGCTTTCCTGTCTGGGAGACTTTTGTTCCATCTTTCCCTTGCTCTCTCAATTCTCCCTCTGACAGTCTTCTAGCTAGCTAGCTTCATAACTCACACATTCTCTCACAGGTGATCCAAGTGTAGATCCACTCAACAGGCAAAGAGAGGCCAACCAAAACAAGAGCTGATCTTCCTTCTCACATACCCTTTTTATTTGGCTCCTACTAGAAGATGCTGCCACCCCATCCTCCCCACACCAATCAAGGTAATCAGGACAATCCTTTCAGGCAAGGCTCCCTACTCAGGCAAGTTGACATTAAAACCATGCACAATTTAGTTTGCAAAGGGAGACCTGAATCTGAATCTACTGTATAAGCGGGACCACGCATTCAGCCGCCCCGACCCAAGGGCACCACATCCGACCTTTCCAGCATACACAAGAAGTGGATAGCCACACTACATAGCAGGTGGAGTCCTGGAATGTTCTCACAGCCTGTGGAGGCTGGGCTCTTTTGTCAGCCTCTGACAATGACAAATAGTACCAACAGAACAGGCATTGGAAGTATAGGACCCAGGAGGGCCCTGGAGGAGGGTCCTCTGTGGGTGAAGTACCATTGGCTGACCCACCTTGCACAGATTGAACACACCTGTCATGGACACAGCTGAAGCAGAAGAGAAGTGTAGATCTGAGTCCAGAGGGCAGGCACGTGCTGAGCTTTCCAGGTTTTTGTGTCACAGAACAAAGAACTGGACCAGGGACACAGATAGTTACAGAAACCAAAGCAGTTTTTTTAAAGGAGAGAAGGTATTTCTAAGAATGGATGTGGTCTGGAGGACTGCAACAGGTCTGAGACTCAGAGGCCCCAGACACGCAATGACCCAGTGTAGGTCATTTATACAACATCTTCCCTCTCCCACATTATGAGATCTTGGGCTCTTTTCCAGAAGGTTCTTTTTTATTCCAAGTACCCCCACTAGGGAAGACTTTTCCAGTCTTCCTGTCAACTGGCCACTTTGTTTCAATTTTTGTTTTTAATTAACATATAAAATTTGGGTTCATTGTATTTTTTTCAAACAAATTGATATTCTTCTTGCTAGCTAGCTTCATAACCCACACTTTCTCTCTCACAGACCCTTGTACATTCAAACATTAAAACTTAGGTCCATCTATGAGAGAGAACATTGAACTCGGCTTTTTCCTTCCCGGCCTGGGCCACCTGCCTTTCACTTGCTCTCCTCCTGACCCGCTTTGCAGCCCACTTTGTCTTTCCTATGGACCCTGACTCCCTCACCTACAACTGGGAGGGCACTGTCTCCGCATCCCTCCATCCTGTCCTCCTGACTACTTCCGGGAATGAATCTGACTTGCTCTTCCTTTCACTCATGGCTATTCCTCCTGGTCCTTGTAACAAAGTGAATTCAGAGTGCTATGCCCCACCTAACTTGGTCCTGGAAACCTGACTTGGATGAAGAAAGAATTACAACAGGACAGATCCAGGAACACAACGCTGGAACTGGGTGGGCCACGTGCTTTGATGGAAACACATGACCAACCGCAGTCAGGGACTCAGCAGCTTTATTTTACAAGTGGGATGAATGAGGTGGGTTTATTGTATACAGCTGAACAAAGGGGCAGGTTAGCTAATCCGGTAGGTGGTCTCTGTAGGTGGCCTCTGTATAGGAGCAGTCTCCAGCTGGGCTGAGGTCATCTGGGGAGGAGGAGGCTGCAGGTGATACTTTCTGAATACTCTCTCAGGATTCGCACACAGACCAGTCAAAGGCTTTGCCAATTCCCATGGGTCTGAAGCACTGGGATGCTAGACAAGGCCGTGCCTATGTCAGCAATGCATATTCACTCAGGACTTCCTATTGGCTTACAGACAATTCCTCTAGACTCCTCCTAGGAACCTAGCAACAGTGACCTAGCAACACCTTACTTTGTCACTCACCACCAGGTGCTTATAAGAGGATTGATTGCATCCCAGCTCTCTCTTTTCATCTCCTATTCTCTCTCTCCACTTCTTCATTCTCTCGTTTCTCTGTCCCAGTGTCTTCCCAGCTCTCTCTCTCTCTCTCTCTCTCTCCCCCCCCCCCCCGGCTCTCCTGCGACATTTCTGTCTTTCTCTGTCCCCCTTTCCTCGGCCTCTCCCCTTTTCCAGGTCCCTTTCCCTTCCCCCAATAAACTTCCTTTTATACTAGGGCTGCCCCGTGGCTTGATTGTTCAGGGGGACACCTTGGGTGGCCCACTAAGGTCCTCCCTCCTGCAGCATTTTACTGTGTTATAAAATACAACACTTCTCCTCCCCACAACAGAACAGTCACACAAAGAAAGGGAAGCACCTAGCATCATGACTGAGGTCAACTTTCTCAGCATTTGGCTCACAGAAGGCCATGTTCCAAGTGCCCCGCCCACCCATGTGGCTTGCTATATTCCCTCAGCACAGCTCAGGGAAACAGGCATTATTGCTGGTCTAACTTTCTATATGAAGAGAGGAAGACCAGGTGGTATCACCTTGTTTACTAGGGGTTAAAAACTGTATTATGGGGCCATCATCTCCCACTGGAAGCCCATAATCTCCACCACTCTGCTTCATAAAAAGGCTGATGTTGAAGATCTTCAGGACTCTGGTCTGGTTGCCATCTGACCACTGGTTGATATGCTGCTGCTTTATGGACAGGAGGAGTCATGTGTGAGACAAAGCTGGCCTGAAGATGGTGGGAATCAACACCTGAAAGCATTTGTAGCAGGTGCGTGTGCAGGTCCTTTCCCACCTGTATGCCCAGGTGCTGAAGCACCGAGATAAATGTCTGGGGCCCAGCTATCCATCAGATCGCCCCACTGCAGCTGCAGATGACAGCCCAGATGTTCACTTACGCTGCAGGCTAACAGCAAGAGCATCACTCGTCTTTCAGACACCACACAATTGCAGGACTCAATATATTTGCCCCCACCTCCTCTCTCCTCTCTGTGCCTTTTGCACACTAGAGACTCCTGTTATAGCAGGAGTGTTGGGAGCTGACCCTCAGGGCAGATGGGCCTACAGCAGTTTCCCAGGACTGGGTTTAAAGAGGCCAGCACACTGTTCTATGGGGAAAACTCAGATAGGTGGTAATGTTTATCAAGGAAACAACGGAACAGGTTGTAAGGGTATTTCACGTTCTACCTGTCATTTCAAAGTTAATGGCACAAACCTTGAAGCAGAAGGATTTTTAACATTTAGTTCTAAGTTTAGACCTAAACCAAAATGTCCAAAACAGACTAACAAAACCAACACAAAAGAAGAAAGAAGGAGAAGGTGAAGCTGGCTCTTCGGACAGAAGGAAGGGCTGGGCCCAGGGCATTCAGCCGAATCAGAACCCGTCTGTCTGATGTTTGTACAGTTTCTTCTTATGCTGCCTCTGCATGCTAGATGACAAGATGTAAAGAAAAAGTACTAATTAGTAACTGCTGACTCCAAAACAGCAATAGAGAGGAAATTCTTCTTTCACGTTAGCTCCTGCAGGAGCCTCGAGCTCTGTTCACTAATAGTCTGGAGCCTGTGCTCAGCCTCGAAGCTTTCACCGACCTTGTGCCTCACCATCCCTGGAGTCCAATTCTGAAGACACAGCGAGGTATCCTCAACTGAATGACAAAGACACCCTCACAGGACCACCTCACTGAAGAAGCTTCTCTTTACAAAAGATAGAAACCATTACAGAAATTCACAACTGGGAAAAATGCAGAGTTACTGACCTGGGGAGGGGCAGCTCCACCTTCAGGCGGGGAGGGCGGCTCCACCTGATGCAGCTACAACACACTCCCTGAACCAGAGGACCAGGACTTCTGCTATGAGATAGGAAGCTGCACCTGTGTCTCTTAAACAACACGATCATCTAAACAAGTCCAGCACATGACAATATGTTGGCACACCAATGTAGATAAAGGAAGTCTCACAAAGCCCTACCCCAGGTGAAGAACTCTTAATGGCTGATAAGAGAGAATTCATCTTCTCCAGGGACAAAACCCTGTAAGGTCATCCAATCTCAAGTGGTCAGACCCTAAACTCCATGTGTGTGTGTGTGTGTGTGTGTGTGTGTGTGTGTAATATTAATTATATATGCAATACATATGTGTAATGTTAAATTGATTCAGCAAGTATAGCCATAGTAATTCATAAAGAAGAGGTCATGAATTTGAGAGAGAAGGGTAAGGACACGGGAGAAGCAGAGGGAAGGGCAGAAATGATATAAATACAGTATTGATGCATGGAATTCTTGAAAACAAAGGTTAAAAAAAGAAAATAAATGAGAAATGTGGAGATTTTGTGAAAGGGTCCATGCACTGGGGGCCGGTATTCAGGGCCACAGGCTCGACCCCTGGTGAGCTCTAGCCTCCCTGGGCCCACAGCTCCACCATGAGTGGAGCCCCCAAGCCTGTGTGGATTCCTCCAGTCAGCTTCTGATCTCTCCCTGGGTCTGCAGCTTCTCCCGTGAGGCATGGCGCTCCCTGCACATTGTGCCTAATGGTGGCAGTCCTGAGAACTGTATAAAGGATCACTGGACAGACTGCATGTGGTCAGTCTCTCTCTCCATGTGCAAGGCGACCCCAGCATGTTGGAACAATAAATTCCTCTTGCTTTTTGCATTGAATACTGACTCCCCATGTTCACTCGGGAGGTCCCAAGTAAGCTAAGGCTCCTCAGAGTCTCACAGTGCATATCTCCTTAGTCCCAGTGTTCCTACAGGGAAACAGGAGATAGAGATAGGAGAAGCCCCAAAAGCTCTAAGCCAGCTCGCCTGGCAGTGGAAACAAAGCAGAGACCCTGTTGTAAATGAGGCGCTCCGCCAGTCTGCCTTTGAGGGACTCAGGACCAGTGGATGGCAGCATCACCACCTCCAGGTGCATTTCACTGTTGCCATGAGTTGCTGCTATCCAAGATGACTCTTTCTGTCTTGTTTGTTTTCTCTGTTTGTCTGCCTACCTGCCAGCCTGCCTGTCTGTCTCTAACTCTCTCCTGGACCCACTCTGAGACAGCCTTTTGCTCTTTCCCCCTCTCCAAACAAACCTCTTACACCAGATCTGTTACTTGGTGTGATCTCTTAGCAGCACCCCTTGCCCAACCCACCAAGGTTCCCCCACTGCTTTATCCTAGCAGACCCTATTTCCAATAAGCTGAAAGGTGAGGACTGGCAGGTGGTGCCGTCCTCCGACCTCCACATGGGCCACTAGACATACAGCTGCAGTCACAGCTGCTAGCACACTCTCTTTCCTCTCCCCTTCTCTCCGCCCCTACCCCACCCCTCCTTTCTGAGAGGGAGAGATTAAATAAAGGAACATTTTAACATTTATCTGTGACTCGTGTGGATCTCATTCACTCTTTTTAAGCTACAACATTAGATCCTGTTGCGAATAAACCACAATTAACCATTTCCCAAATAAGCAAACATTACTTGTTTTTTCCATCCTTATGATTACAAGCCACAACAATAAGCATTCTTGTATAGTTCTCCTTGGGACCATAAGGGAGTTCTTTTCGCACAAACATCCATAAATGGAATTGGAAGCCAAACAATATGGGCATGTTTAACGTCACTCAGTAACGCCAAATTGCCATCCAATGTGGTTTAGCCCCGATATTCACAGCAGAGAAATGATCTCCATCCCCCCATCTCCTCAGCAGCATGTGCAATGGAAGATTTCATGATCCTGTCAGACTCAGAAGTACAACTTGGTATTTTGCTGTTATGCTCTGAATGGAGCCCCTAGTGACACACTGAGGATATTGCTATAGTCTGTTGGATATTAGGTTTTCTTTTAATTACTTACTTTATGAATTTTGTCATTATTGGATTCTTCATTTCTTAATGATTTTGTGAGAATTCTTAATGCAGTCTAGGTATGAATCCCTTACTAATTACATGGTCTGCAAGTGTCCTCCTCCCTCAGACATTCTCTTCCCTAGAGATGTGTTTTGTCATAAAGCAGCTTTAATTTGATGTGGTGATACATATCTGCATTCTCCTTAGTGGCTTCAGTTGGTTTTGTTTATCGTTAACATCCCATCCCCCATCACAGTCTCATTAAGAAAACCAATTCTTTAGGACTTTTCTTCTAAAAGAGTGACTGACATCCTTGACTCTCCATCTGTGTAATCTTACTCTACCTGGAATATATTTTCTCAGAAGGAATAAAGGTAAGCACATGGCTTTAGTCTCTTTCTATGTGAACAGCCATGACCTCTCCGCAGTAAAAATTCTCTCACCTGCATATCTTCGAACCCAGGTCCCACCTCCAGGAAGAGATGGGCTAGCTAGACAGGGCCTGATGTTCAAATCTGTCCGATCCAGTGCCATTCACACAGTTTATGAGTAGCATTCCCAGACACTGAGCTACCCTGTCTCAATAGCAAACACACTTCACTAGACTCTGCCACAAGGCGAACATTACTTCTGCTTTTCAGTTGGTGGCTCAAAGGGGCTAAAGACAAAGCAAGTCCTCTCGCTCCTGTCCGCCAGTGACTCTGCTGCCCTCACTGACTTCCATTTTCTGGTTGGACGTTGCTCCTTCCCAGGAGCAGTAGCTCAACACATGGCAGTGTTACCAGCACCTGCCAAGCCATCCTTATTCTGTCTCCTTGAGAAATGCCAGCCCTTAAGCAAACCCCAGGGCCCAGCCCAGTTTCTGCCTCTTCCAAGCCTGAGCTCCTAGGCAGCCTTTTCTAGGCACTAACTACTCACAATCCCAGTCTTCTCCCATTGTCTTAGTCTCGGAACAAGCAGATTTTCCCCACACTTTGTTTTCCTTTTAGCCCTTTTCTGAATGACACTGTAGATAAGTAATCCTGATCCCTAAATCAGCCATGCTGGTTCTTTTTTTCCTCTCAAAATAATCTTGAATCTTCTTGGGCCTTTATTTCTTTCCCATGAGACTATAAGAAACCTTTTGTGACATTCAATGAAAATAGTGATAATATTGTCATTGTGTACAGTAATTTTAGAAACCCACGGAAGAGCAACATCTTCACAAGGACTTTCTTACCATACCTGTGACTTTCGCCTCTCTTTAGGTCTTGTGGTTTCTCAATGGGATGCTTCTGTTTTTCATGAAGCCCCTGTAAGTCTCCTGCTAGATATATTACTGATTGTTTCATAATTTTTATTGTGATGGTACATTAAGTCTTTGTAATTGCTCTTTTTAATTGTCTCTGGCTGGTGTTTAAGAGCACAATTGGCTTCTTTCTGTGTATTGATCATGTATCTAGTAATGTGCTGAACTCCTCTGTTATTAATACAGCTGTGTGTTCTGTAGAGTTTTTCTTTATGATCATTCCAGGTGCTCGGGATACCGGCTTTGCTTCTGATCTATCATCATGTGTAC
Organism: Apodemus sylvaticus; assembly: GCF_947179515.1. NCBI lineage: Eukaryota > Metazoa > Chordata > Mammalia > Rodentia > Muridae > Apodemus > Apodemus sylvaticus. The sequence goes on along the minus strand of NC_067472.1, from coordinate 80,589,532 downwards.
AGCGCTTGTGTGTGCTCATGTGCCTTATTACAGGCTGTCTTCGGCTTGATGTAATGCCTTCTCGGCTTTAACACCGTAAAATCATTTTAAAATTATGGGCCAATGGTTCTTAGGATCTTGAACATCAGAAAAGAGATCAATGGTCTCCAAGAGACCAAAACAGTGAATTAATCCCTATGTTTCCCAGGAACCCTCTTTATGTAGATACACAGGAAGGCAGACACTAAGCAGAGTGGAATAAGGCAGTGGAGTTGAGGGTCCAGGCAAGGACAAGAGTTACATCAGGGATCCCAGACAAAAAGTGACTGTCAGAGATAGCTCCCAGGTAAATCACAGATCAGTTATTGACTAGCCTTTGGAATTTGGGGAAACTTCCAGCAGCTGAGCACAGAAAGACCTTGAAGAATGAGAGGGTTCAATACTCAGGAATCACACAGATGTAACTTTAAATTTTTTCAAAACTTAGTTTTAATGATGGTTCTTAAGTACTTCAACCTCACTTTTAGCCTACCACCCACCAGAGGTAATGGGAAAGAAAGGATACAGGGGAAGTGGACGTATTTAAAAAGGTTCTTTGGAGCAACTCCCGTCTGTGTTGTCTGGAAGTCGGCAGTTCAGTTCACAGGTTAGCAGTGGCAGCCCCATCCACTTGCAAACACTTCACAGTTACACCAGCAGTCCAGTAGAATCAGAATAGCAAACACAGATCAGCAGTGGGGGTACTACCCATCAAAGAGAGCCAGGCCTCAGCCTCAGCCTTTGGCTCCTGTCAGCAGGAGGGACCAGCAGGAACACCAGGAGAAGTTCTCAGCTGTGCCTTTCTCAGGGAAGTGAAGGTCAGCAAAGATATGAGACCTACAAATGTTGCACAGCTAGCTCTATGAGCAAGCCAAGCTCAGCTTCCATCACTATCCATCCAATCCTGTTTATACTCTCCAAAAATCACGTGTCGTCCATGGGTCCTACCCCAGCACATGCCTCTGAGTCAGCTGACATCACTGTGTCAATCAACCTGAGTCCAAGGAAGTAGCAAGAAACTGCAGCATGCCACCAAAAGTTTTTTGATGCATTTCTCTCTATGGAGGCCTGATAAATGCAGCTCAACTAAGCAATGTAAAGCAAACCAATATATGCATGTCCTTAGCAAAGAATCTTTCATCACATGTCCTTTCATGTGCTTGCTTTAGCAGAACATCCTCTCTCCTGTGTCTGGGTCAGCAAAATGTTCCTTCACAAGTCTGCCTTAGACTTTCACCTGTATCCACTTCAGCTAAATGTTCCTTCACATGTTTGCTCCAGCAAAACACCAACCAACTGACTTTCCAAAGAACCAATGAGTTTCTACTTCACACAGACATCACACTGGGAAAGCTTCGGGACTCAGCATGAATAGGAAGGTTTTGCCATCATAGTAATGTTAGTCCTCAACTAAACACTTCTCTGGTCCACCTAAGAAAACTTCAATGTAAGATCTCAAACAGCAGACAGGAGTCAAATAATATAATAACATCCAAGAACTGGTCGAAAAGAAGCTATAGGAATTAAGTGGAAAGAACAGAGGAGAAAAAAAAAACAATAACCAAATTGGGCATACTCTAAGTAATTATCAGTCATGCAAATGCACAAGAAAATACAGCCGTGGGTAAAACAACTAATCAAAGTTGACACAGGATAAACACAACTGGTAAAATCAGTTGACAGAAGCTACAGAAAACTGAATTTGTTGCTTAGAGACATCAAACATGAAAAAAAAAAACCATAAAGTCAACTTCCAGAGCCAAACACTAAAATGCCTCTGATAAAGAGTAAACCGGGTAGAGCAGACACAGCCATTGGAACCGCCCAGATCAAACACAAAAGATCAGGATCAATGCTCTGTTGGACGACCTCAGGTTCCCTAGTAACAACACAGGAGTCTCTGGAAGATACAATGAACAGTATTTGAAGACATAATGACCAAAATTTTAAAGAATAAAAATATGTGAATGGAAATTTTTCTAAAGAGATGCAACCACTAAGTACACATTCAACGCCATCATTAACGAAAAAATCGGGCTCAAACCTCAATGAGACACCTTTATATGACCATAACAGAGACAATAAGAATCATAAATCGTAAGTATGTGGTGGAATCAGAACCCTTTGCTGCTGTAATGGGAAAAGGAAGATACATATCTGCTTTAGGATGGCAGGCCCTCAGAACACATGCACAAAGTTTATATAAGACGCCCACAATTCTAGACATCTCCTCAAGAAAAATAAGACAATACCAGGGTGGAGAGGTGGCAGAGAGTTTAAGAGAACTTTGATTCACAATGATGAAGATAAGAGTTCAGGTGCCAGGACCTGCAAAACAAATCAGACACCTATGTACTCCTGTTACTCTAGCTCCTAGGGAGGCAGAGACAAGAGGCTCACTGGGGCTTGTTGATCTCCGGCTGAGCCAAGGAAAGATGAGCCCCAGATTTAGGGTGAAACCCTGCCTCAAAAGAATAATTAGAAAGTGGCAGAGGATACCACCTGATACCTTTTTTTTTTTTTTGGCCTCTCTGCATAGACACACAGATGCATGCCCCTACACACACATCCATATACTTATATGCACTGCAAAACGAAATCAGTCTTTTAAAAATAAAAGTATATAAAAGACTATGTCTATATGTTCACAGTAGTGCTATTTATAGTTTCCAAAGGCTTAAAACAACCAAAATACCCAACAGCAAAAAGCGAACGAAGGTCATTCAGAAATTAAAAGGTATGAGTGGATAAACAAAAACATGAATTAACTTCAAAAACACAATCTTGAAGGACCCAGATGCCATGGCCACACACTGCGACTCCATCTGCATCACAGGTCTGAAAAGAGAAAACCTGCCCAGCCAACAAGAAACCTACTAGTTCTGAGGCAGTGAGAGGCAAGAAGAGGCAATGGCTGTCTAGAGCGAGAGTTAAAAAGAGGCAGTGACTGTGTAAGGATGGGGAAAGGAGAGGCAGTCACTGTGCAGGGATGGGGGAGGAGAGATAGTCACTGTGCAGGGATGAAGTGAGGAGAGGCAGTCACTGTGCAAGGTCTGAGTGACAAAAGACAGTCCAAGTGAGAGCAGGGTTTTGGTCTGTAGATTGTTTGGTTTTGTTTTTATGTAACAAGGTCTCACTATGTATTTATTCCAGGTTGGCTTAAAACTAATGATCCTCCTGCCTCATCCTCTCAAGTGCTGCCCTTACAGTTCACCACATCAGGTTCTAAGTACAAAATATCTGTGCAGAGTTACCAAATATTCTAAAACCTGAACTGGGGAGATCATCACTCAGTTCTGTGTATGTATAAAAAAAAATCCATTTACTCAGAATGGGTGAATTTTGTCTTATGTAAGTATGAATTATATATGAGTAAATGGTTTGATATACATGATTCAAAAAAGTTGAATAGGAAGAGAAAATATTTGCAAATCTCATACAAGGTTTTAAGACTTTCACACGGAGTAAAGGATAAGACAACAAAGAAAGCAGCGCTTAGCAGGTGTGACGGGCCTGAGCCTGAGGGATCCTCCCCAGAAGCATGTGGATTTTAAGGACTAGGGAATACTCTGCCGCTTCCAGCATTTAAACATGCACCTATGTTAAGATCATGCCTCTCTCTCAATAGGTATTTACACAAGAGTAATTAAAGGTCTAGACAGGAACTTGTGTGCTGCTCCAAAGTGTTGGTTTTTCTTTTATCTCATTACATTATACCTTAGAAGCCTGTTCATTTTCTAAAGACAGATGTGGGGTGGATCCAGATGGGAGGGGAGGGGAGAGGAACTGGGAGGAGTGGAGGGAGGGGAAACTGTAATCAGGACTTATTATGTGAGGGAAAAAATAGATTTTTCAATAAAAGGATAAAAAACAAAAATCAACAAACAACAAGAAAGAATTGTGTATTTTTAGAAATATTCAACAAAACCCCCAAAGAAAACATTCAGCAGTGTTTGGAACCTGCTGTACATTTTTCCACCCTCCGTGAGAGAACACTGCTTCCTCAGTCGTCTTTGAGAGTACACAAGAGGTTCAAAGGCACTACAACATAGATGTAAGCCACATCCTTAAATCAGTCACCACAGACACAAAACAGCTAATGCAGATGAGGAACGCATTTATTCCATCACTTACCAGACATGAACTTCAAATGAGGAGACATCGAAGTGACCACCTTAAACCTTTCAATAAAACTACAAATTAAAAGGCAAACAGCACGAGGCAGCACGTAGCACGAGGCAGCACGTGCCACGAAGCCACTGCACAGTGACGCGACGCATATGCTCCCGGTGGAGCGGAGCCAAGCAAACAGAAAGACAGACAACTCCTCTGCCTCACGGTGCCTAGTGCAGAGTCCTCACACAAAGGAGTGGAAAGCTGTCGCCCTGCCCTGGAATATGACCCACAGCCCCAAGGGAACCTCACACCTACGTGACTTTTCCCACCTTGTAATTTCTGCTCTTGTGGTAAAATTTAAATCGACCCCAACATTTGTCTAAAGGTGCAAATCTCAGGAAGTTTCCGTGGGAAGCAAAAGGAGGACTTTGAGAACTTGTGTCTCCTATCCCGGAAGCACCAGCGGCTAAGAGGATTGAACCTAGGGCTTGGTGCAAACCAGTACTACTGAGGGCGGTGCAGTCAGCAAACGAATACATCATCATCAGTCCTATTGTGTGAGAGCCTCTTCTTAGGGAGCCACATCTTCTCACCCAGAAAAGGAACCCAGGGAAACCAGAGTATTAATCACACCGAAGTCCAACCTGGGGAGCTAATGAGGTTTTAGTGGGGTTACTAACAGGAGTATGGGTAATGGACAGAATAACAAGGACTTGCGTCCCGGCACTGCGGAGGCAGAGAATCCCACCATGTACAGTATGGAGATGACTCAGATCCAGCTGCATTGACTAAAAATTCACCCCAACACAGGTGAGGACCCCAGAAGTCTGCAACCCCAGACTCCTCTAACAGCCTGCAGGCAGCTAAGCAGAGAAAGCTCTCTGCATCTAGGCTGGTCAGAGTGACCCCTCCTCCACCCCACCCCCCATGGGCCTGAGCACCTTTACTCCTTCTGTAAAGCTGGAGACCTTCAGGAATCTTTTAAGTTCTCCTTTCCCAGACTTGGAAAGCTTTGCTTGCCTGCAGTCTCAGGAGCCTCCCTCCTGGATGGCGGTGCATTGCCTTGCTCTGTGTGAGCCTCAGGAATGTTACACCTAAAATATATTCTCTCTCTCTCTCTCTCTCTCTCTCTCTCTCTCTCTCTCTCTCTCTCTCTCTCTCTCTCTCTCCCTCCCTCCCTCCCTCCCTTCCTCCCTCCCTCCCTCCCTCCTTCCCTCCCTCCCTCCCTTCTCCCTTTTTTTTTTAATTTTTTTATTCAATATATTTTTTATTTACATTTCAAATGATTTCCCCTTTTCGGGCCCCCCACTCCCCGAAAGTCACATAAGCCCACTTCCCTCCCCCTGTTCTCCCATCCACCCCTTCCCACTTCCCTGTTCTGGTTTTGCCTTATACTGCTACACTGAGTCTTTCCAGAACCAGGGGCCACTCCTCTGTTCTTCTTGTACCTCATTTGATGTGTGGATTATGTTTTGGGTATTCCAGTTTTCCAGGCTAATATCTACTCATTAGTGAGTGCATACCATGATTCATCTTTTGAGACTGGGTTACCTCACTTAGTATGATGTTCTCTAGCTCCATCCATTTGCCTAAGAATTTCATGAATTCATTGTTTCTAATGGCTGAATAGTCCTCCATTGTGTATATATACCACATTTTTTGCATCCATTCTTCTGTTGAGGGATACCAGGGTTCTTTCCAGCTTCTGGCTATTATAAATATGGCTGCTATGAACATAGTGGAACCTCTCCCTTTTGAAGCATGAAGTTTCATCTGGTCCCTGAGCATTTGGTTAAAGGCCTTCATATTGTGGATCTTGTTCTCTGGGATATGAAATTAAGAGAGAATTCTGTCCGTGCATGGAAGCCGTGGTTTGTGATAAGAAAACACAACATGGTGTTGTCCAGACATGTGCGTTCTGATGCCGTTGTGTCCTCTTTTCTTAACACACAATGATCTTCTATTGTATTATTTGTTGTGTTTTATAAAAATAAAGAGAGAAGGAATATGTTTGGTGGAGGTGTGGTTAGCTGTTGGGAAAGGGGGTGTCTCTGCAGGCCTATGCTGAGGTATCCCTTCCCCCTGAGGGACCAGCCACAGAAGGTATAGTATAGGATAGAGTTCATTTAGGGCATGGGGAAGGGAGTTGAGGTGGTAATAGACACACACACACACACAGAGAGAGAGAGAGAGAGAGAGAGAGAGAGAGAGAGAGAGAGAGAGAGAGTAAAGGAGCAGAGGCTGGTCATGAACCTGTGGAGAGAGGGGGAGGGGAATGGGGGGAGAAGGGGAGCAGGAGGAAGAGGACAGACAGAGCTAGAGCAAGAAGGCAAGAGAGAGAGGAGGGGGCAAGCAGCCCCTTTTGTAATGAGCCAGGCACACCTGGCTCTTGCCAGATAATGGTGGGGCAGAGCCTAGACAAAATGCTAACATTATTAAATACTAAAATATGTTTTTCTTGGTTTATAACCGCATGACACTGATACAAAGGATATGGTATCTTTGGTACTTAGTCATGTTTATTATCCATGGGCTTCAGAAAATAATTTTTATATTCTTTAGCATGTTTACTTGCAAAACTACATCTTGTGCCCATTAGTATAAAACTTTCAAGTTTTATTATTCAGACTTTCTGCAGTTTTCTAATTTTCATGTTTTGCCTACCAGTTACTGAGAGAAGTGTTTTCCATTTTTCCCATCATGGTTAAAGAGATTTATACTCCCCTTCCTTCTTTACATATATAGCCCAAGCTAGCCCCAGACTCAAGACCCTCCTCCTCAGTAGCTTGAAGGATGCTGGGATGGCAGGCGGGCCCTGCTCACCACTCATCTCCCTGGCATTTCATCAGCATCTACTGGATATATTTCTTCTTTATCATGAACAATTCACACACACACACACACACACATACACACACACACACACCCTGCGGCAGATCATGTTGAAGAATTGCTCCTAGTGCCATGACCAAGAGGCACTTGGTCTAATCACTAATCACTCATGATGAATTTCTCTTTGAAAATATTGTTTGCATTAATATAGATCCATACCTTCTCTTCCAATGATCAAGCAATGGAATACATTTCTTTTGTGCTTGTTTGTCAATCAGTGCACAAACTAGCAGGTCCCCTGCTGTCATTCTCACACGCACTGTTGAGCCTCCCCCACTCCGCTCCCCATCTTCCGCTCATTCTCCACTGTGCCTTCCCCCCCCCTCAGTGGTTCTGTGTTCTCCTCCCCCCACCCCGTAACTCCTCTGTTCCCCTCCCAAGGCCCCCCTTCTTCTTTCATGACCTATGCACGCCCATGCTGACAAACACACATATGCACCTATATGAAAATGAGAAATCTAGCCTACATGTCAGAGAGAAATATGCAGCATTTTCCCTTCAGAATCTGAGTTACTTGAATTAATCATTTCCTGATCTATCCATTGTCTTGAAAATGTCATCATCTCATTTTTCTTGGTGGCAGCATGAAACTCCATTGGATATATGTGTCCCGTTTTCTGTGGATGGGCATCTAGGCTGGGACCATTTCCTGGCTATTGTGAACAGTGCAGCTATAAATATAGACGTGCAAGTATTGCTATAGTAGGATTGAGTCCTTTGGGCATACACCCAACATCTATGAAGCTAGATCACCAAGCGGCTCTTTCTATTCTCCTGTTGTTTGAGGAGCCTCCACACTGATATTTAGAGTGTCTGTACAAGTTTGCACACTGCCAGCAGTGGATGAAGGGCCTTTGTCTCACATCCTCACCAGCCTTTGCTGTCACTTCTTTTCCTGATGACAGACATTCTGACGGGAGTGAGAAGGAGTCCCATAGCACTTTTGATTTTCAGTTCTCCAGTAGCTAAGGATTTTGAGCACCTTTCAAGCATGTATTGGCTGTTTGTGTTTCCTCTCCACTTGTTTTGATCATTATAATTTTTAATTGCGTATATGGGGGTGTGCATATGAGTGTAGGTGTCCTTGGAGGCCATACATGCTCTGGATCCCCTGGCACCAGTGCTACACACAGTTGTGAGTTGCCCAGTGTGGGTGAGAACCAGAGTGTGCCCTCTGTAAGAGCAGTGTGCACTCTTAACTGCCGCACCATCTCTCCAGCCCCTTGTGCTTCTTCTTTAGATAACCATCTATTCAGCTCATAGGCCCACTGGTTTGACTGATTTGTTTGATGGGCTTGTCCAATTTTGCAGTTTTTATGTATCATAGATGTTAATCCCCAGTCTAGTGTATACTTGGCAGAGAATTTTTCTGATGATTGTTTCCTTGGTTGTATAGAATCATTTTTATTTCATGTAATCCCATTTGTTTTTATTATTTAAGTAATCAAATTTCTCATTTTCCCTTTTGATGTACTGTTTTTAAAACCCTGCCTTCTGAGGTAGAATCACCTGGCTATTGTCCAATATCATCTCCTAAAGGGTCTTATATTTCTGCATGTAGATATCTACCATGCCCAAGGCTGGTTTTGTGTGCAGTGTGAGGTAGGGATGCACAGGCTGTGCTGCCTTAGCTGATGTGGGTTTTGTGTGCAGTGTGAGGTAGGGATCCACAGGCTGTGCTGCCTTAGCTGATGTGGGTTTTGTGTGCAGTGTGAGGTAAGGGTCCACAGGCTGTGCCGCCTTAGCTGATGTGGGTTTTGTGTGCAGTGTGAGGTGGGGGTCTACAGGCTGTGCCGCCTTAACTGATGTGGGTTTGTGTGCAGTGTGAGGTAGGGGTCCACAGGCTGTGCTGCCTTAGCTGATGTGGGTTTGTGTGCAGTGTGAGGTAGGGGTCTACAGCCTGTGCCGCCTTAACTGGTTTCCCACTGTTTTAACCAATGCAGCTTTTGCCAGTTTTGAACAAGGTGGGGGCATTTCTCTCATTTTCCTTCTTTATTTGGGCTTCTAAATATTCTTAACCTTTAATCTTCCATAAAATTTAGTATTAGCATCAAATGCCACACACGGAAACCCTACCAGGCTCTTAAGGGGAGCAGCCAGGGGTCTGGAGTAACTTGCAAGAAGCCAGCAGCTTTATGAAGTGGAGCCTTCTTACTCACAAGTGTAAAATATCCCTCTATGATTCCGTTAACTTCTCCCAATAACATTCTATCATTTTTCCTTAAAGGTCTTACAAACCATTAGATTTAGATTTCCTCCGATGTGCTATTACAAATGGTATCTATTTATTGCACATCCTGCCCATTGGTGGCTGGTTTACTATAAACACAATTTACCTTCCTGTATTACACTTGTGTGAAAGAGCAGAGCTGGCCACTATTACTGCCAATAACTTATCTGTGGGTTCTTTCGTGTTTTCTATGTAAATAATCATATCACCTGGAAATTTCAATGGTTTTCTTCTTCTCAAACATTATGGCTTTTATTTATTTCCTTACTTTACTGCGATGTCTGGGACTGCCAGCGTAATACTGAATAAAACCAGCAATTGTAAATAGCATCTCCTCGGTTTTGATCTTAAAAGAGATGCTTTCCCCAATTTCCTGTTAGACATGATGTTTCCTAGAAGAGCTTTAGAACAGGCTGAGGAGAATTTCCTCATTCATCTCTCGCTAATGCATCTTAGCAGCCTTTCTTCACACACTGAAACTACTTCAAGCTATTTCCCCTTTAATCTTCTGGTAGAGTGAATTTTATTAATTGATTCTCTAACGGCATCCAGACTCACATCCTGAAATCACTCCTGCCAGGACATGGCATATGATCTGCTGAACGTGCTGCTAGATTCCCTTTTGATAACAACGTGTTGGGGTCCATCCACTCATGTTAATAAGCGAGAGTGGGGTGAAGCCCTCCTGCCTCCTTCTCTGTGAGCACTGGTGTGTACATTGTCTCATCAGATACGCACCTTCTCCTCTAAAGACTCATGGAGGGGGGGAGGAGAACTAAGACTAGTGCTTACTTTCTCAATCTGACAAATGTTGAGATGAACTGGTCTCAAGTGACCGTTTGTATTTATCAGTCCTCTGTGTTCTATTTATGACTGTACCTTGTTTGTATCTAAAAATAATAAGTCTTCTTGAAGAACGGGAGACTGCCTTATAAGCAGGAGTGTTTTCTCTCCAAAAGGAGCAGAAATGAGCAGCTTCTATGGTACCTTTGCTAGAGGGCAGATTTCTTTCTTGGGTGTCTCGAGCCTAATGTGGCTCCAAAGACACATTTCTTTAAGGGCATTGTCCATCAGAACAGGTCTCAGCTCCAGTACCACCATGTGCTAAAGGCCTTGCCGCCACCTTTAGTGCCCAGTTCAGCCCTTCCCAGGCTGCAGAATAGACAGCCCCACACCAGGCTGGCCTTGCTGCCATGTCATTTTCTGAGATATCAGTCAAGCAAATACACTTCTTTTTAAATAAATAAATATGTTCACCCACTCATGTTAAGTGACAGTTGTACAACCCCCAGAATTTCCAGAAGGAATTGTTTTAAATTATCAATGAATTATGGCAAGCTTTGAATGGGACTCCTCAGTTCCTCTGTTGAAAACTTCATCCAGAAACCCAGGCATTAATGTTATGCACACTGGGGGCTAGGTGGGATTTTAAGGCTGGGTCTCCTGTGAGGACACCAGTGGCTTTATAAGAAGAGGAAAAGAAACCACTGCCGTGCGCCCCCCCCCCAGGTGGCATGCTTGTTCTGTCTCAGCTAATGATACATACCTCTGCTATGTTATAGCAAATCAAGAGGCCCTCCCTAAACACAAGCAGATGCTAACACCAAGAACTATGAGACAAAGAAACCTTTATGCTTTATAAATTACCTAATCCCAGGTATTTTGTTACAGTAACAGAAAACAAACTACAGCTACATTCTCAGTGCCACAGGCTCCCCAGTGGGTCATTACAGTGACTTGAGAGACAGTTGTTATCATACTAAATTTACAGATGAGCTAGAATAAAAGTGATCAAAGTCACTGAACTGATAAATACCAGAAGGAGGAATCTGAACCAAAGGTTGCCTATGCCAAACTCTGTCTGTAACCACAGCTTTGAATGCCCAGTTCTTCCTCATTTATTTTCCAGGAAAATTGTAACTAGCCCCACTTCCATTGCCCTGACACAAAGCCAGCAAGAGAAGCCACCCAACAGGGATGCCCTATTCCCAGACACTGTTGGCTGGCTACAAAACAACTTGTAAAAAGTAATTTTTTTTTTTACAATAAGCAAAACTATTAGGCAAAATTAAAACCAGAAAACTAAACTTCAGCAAATAAAACAAAGTGCAAGCATTTCCTGTATCAATTCCTTTTTTAAAAAATCAATAAGGAAAATGAAAAACAGCCTAGTAAGAAAATGAGCGAAGAAGATGAGGGTAAAATTCAGAAGAAGGGCCACATACAGCCTTGGTCTGCACTTTGAACTCAGCTGACCTAGTCTGAGAGCTGAATGCACCAACATGCTAGAAGAAAGCAAGCAAACTGCCTGATTTGGACTCTGTTGTGGGGCAGTCTGCTCTGAGGATAACCTTCCATCTTGGCAGGAAACTCATAAACACAAGAAGTAAACAAGTCAAAAGAGCTTCAGGAAGTCCCTGAAACTGGTTGGACTCACTAGGCCCCTCCCTCCCCAAGAGTGGATATAAGCAGCAGGAACTGCTGTAAGTCATTCACAGACCAGACAACCTGCCCAGAGGACTCTCTAACAAGCTGAGTTGCCTAAAAAGAGTCAGACCAGCTGAGCCACCAAGAGGGCACAAAGATTAGCCAAGCTGCCTAGAATAAGCAGAGAGCAGCCGAGTTATCTGGACAAGACTCAGACCAACGGAACTATCTGCAAAGAACAGCCTCCAACTGTTTGAACTTCCTGTGACCTGTACAGTGAGCGCCAGGTTTCTGGCTTTGGTGAGCTGTCTCTCATGCTGGGTGAGCTTTGGTGATACAGCTGTCTTAAAGTCCTCTCTGTCCCTCCATGTAGCCCTTACAAATACTATAAGTAATGCTGATAAACCCATTGCTTCACCAGTTTGGACTTAGATGATATCCTTACTTTGGTCTGTCTTTGGTTCCCTGCCTGAGAGAAGAGACATTTGTTCTCATCTCCCTAGGAACTGTGTCAAAAATCAGGATAAAGGCTACAGTTTCTTCAAAGACATCAAAAAATGGAGAAATTTTGTTTTTACTCTTTTAAAAAAAATGCTGTCTGCCAAACTCCCTACAAGTATTCTTCACATGACTGTGAACCCAGAAAATATTTAACACATATGACTGGTCTCCTTATATTTGAATTTGGGGCAACGTTAGCAATGCTGTCGACTTTGGAAAAAGGTATCCTCAGTTACCATGTTGAGTTGATGTTTATAGAAATGAACATCCTACTGTTCTACAAACTTTAAACTTTAAAGATGCTTTTCCATTTGTACATGGTAACTCATTGTATTAAATATGTAAAGTCTTGACTATGTGGGTTCTGTTACAGAAGCCAATAAAACATTCTCTTGTGGAAAAGTGAGACAAAAAAATTAATGAATTGGACTTCAACAAACTTAAATTTTGTATGTTACAAAGAGTTAGACTTGGTAACTCATACCTATAATCCCAGCACTTGGGAAAGTGAGGCAGGAGGATTCACGTGAGTTTGAAGCCAGATTGGATCAATTAGTCACGTTCAGGATAATCTGAATTACTGAGATTCTGTTTCAAATAAACAAACATACAAAAACAAACAAACAAACAAAGGTATGCTTAGAGGCTGTCATCGGAAAGGACCAGCTCTATTTTTCAAGTACTTGCTGTATAATCGTGATGGCCTGAGTCAGATCCCCAGCACACATATAAAAAGTCATATGTGGCCAAGCATACCTGTATTCCCAGCACTGGGAGGCAGAGACAGGAGGGTCCCTATCAAATTGGCAAAACCAGGTCCAGCAAGAAAACCCATCTTTGATTAAGGAAGACACCTGATGTCAACATATTGCAAATACTACATGTATGTGTGTGTGTTTGCACATGTGCTCACACACACGCACTAATGTCCTCAGGGAAATAGAAATATACAACTCAGTTTGAGAGGAAGTAATGTTCAAATAACTGATACACTAAGGAATTTACATGTAAACTTCTTTAAAAACATCTTCAACCTACAAATGAAAAGACAACCCAATATTTAAATGTGGAAGGATTGGAGCGCACACACTGTGTTGGGAGAGGGGTATGAGGAGCTAAGAGTCCTCACTCATGCTATGGAAGTGGATGGCATGGTGCCAGGAGTGAGGAACACTGTGGTTTTGCAGAAGAGTTGAGCGGTTTCTCTGAGAGTTAAATCCATGGAGTCATCCTGTGGTACTTCAATTAAGCATTTATAAAGAGAAACAAGGAAAACAGTACAACATTGAACTTTAATGTTCACTTTTTAAATGAGTTCATCCCTACTCATCAGTGAGAGAACAAGAGAGTCAGACCTCATGGAGGAGCCAAGCAATGCATATCTGTTGGAAGCAGTCTTTATGAATATAATCAAAATCTTGAAGAAAACAAATAGTCTTTATTCAAGCAATTCCTCTCTAGAAAATATAGCCTTTGGGAGTACTTAGAGAGATCCTCGTAACTTCACATACAATAATGCCAATTGTGTGGTTATTTTAGTAGCAAAACAAGAAAACTATAAATTCCCTAATTATCCAACAACGGGGAAATACTTGAGGATATTGCTGTACAAACACATAACAAAATATTAGCTATCTATTTTAAGACATAGAAAGCATGCCAGTCAGATGGCTTGGTGTGTAAAGGCATTTGCCACCAAGTCTGATGGCCTGGACTCTCCAGTCCCTGGAGCCCACATAGCAGAAGGAGAAAAACCAACCCCCACAATTTGTTCTCTGACCTCCATAGAGGTGCCATGGCTTATAAGCATGTGTGTACATGTGCGCATACACAAATAAATAAATAAAATGTAATAAAAATTAAAAGGTAATAAGAGATTATGCAACATTCATAATGAATAAAAAGAGGCTGTGAAGCAGTAAGTAGAGCGAGTCTGATGTCAGAAAGTATTGGAAATATATACTTTAAAGCATTGATTAGCAGTGGCTTCTTAATGAGATGTGGTAATAGGAAATCATTTTCATTTTGGTTTTTGTTGTTGTTGATGTTGCTGTTCTATGTGCTTCTAACCCTCAGAGTGGATACTGAACACTTAGTCACTGGGAAAGCAGTGTTCAGTGTGTCCCTTCCTCAGCATCCTCTCCAAAAATGCAGTTGTTGCCCATTGGTAAGACTTGACTTCTAGGCTGCATGGTTCCTATGTTCTCATCTCTAAGATCCTCACCCTACTATTCCACACTTAGGCTGTGGCCTTCCCAACCCCTCAAGTTCTCAGAGACAGATTCATCCCATCTTTTAAGCTCCATTCCCTGTTCAGAGAGGGAGGAGCTGCAGTCTTGAAAAATAAGGTATCAATAGTTGGGGGAGTGGGACATTGTGAGATGAGGCCCGGCAAGCCCTGCAGAGACCTGGAAACGATTTTTCTCTCACAAAATATAATTAATCAATTATGTCCAAAGAAGTGGGATCAATATTTTTATAAATGAGAAGTTCATGCGGCAGGAAGGAATTGTTGTGGTGGCCCCTTCATCTTTCCCCTGCTAATCCAATGTAAATGATGGGCTTTTAGGCTGTGGTCTCAGCTTCCGCCAACTGAACTTTCCCCCACTTTGCCATTCCCATCACATTCTCCTCACAACTTTCTTATTCTCTTGTCTAGCCCCTGGCAGATACAGAGTGCGGCGGCTCCTAACCAGCAGCTTGCACTGGAGAACAAAACCCGGATCTTCCATCCACCAGCAGCCTCTCTTCTCTCCCAGGTCTTCAAAATACTGTTATGCTGATCTACCCAGCATCCTCTAGTGCACAAGGAAAAAAATACACATTTGGGGACAGTGGCAAAGCTTGGTGGAGACTCTTTAATGCTGTATTTATTGAGTGCCTCCTGTGTACCTCCACTACTGCATGTACGAAAGCGACAAAGATAAAGCTGGTAGCATTGCCTTTGGGGGCTCACAGTTTAATGACACAGACAGGCACAGGATAAAGAAGTCACTTGTGTTATCAAGGTTTCTTCACTGCAAATAAAGGTACACTTTTATGAGAATGTGGAGGAAGGGACCTCATTGGTGTGGGAGCAGAAAAGCAGTTCCCAAGATTCCTGAAGGCTAGGGAACTATTCAGCAGGTGTATAAGAGTGAAAAGTATCACGGAAAATAAGGGAGCCTGAGAGAAAAGAAAAAGGCAGGTTCTGGGGTAGGATGAGAGAATGTTGGAGAAAGGATGAGTGGAGCCAGCTCAGGGCACACGTCATCAACAGGCTGTGCATGTGGACGTCTGACGTCTGACTCAACCTGAAGCAGCTCTGCTTCCCCTGCAGGACCTCTGTTCCCCTGTAGTGATCCCCGACCCCATTTCCCAGTCCCTGAGGGTTGGTGGCACCTGCTCCTTCACCATCTGCTGGGGTTGGTGATGCTGTTTGGAAGTTTATAAATTTGGGGGATAGGAGGCACAGCTGGAGAAGGAAAGGGTCACTGCAGATAAGCCCCCGAGGGTTGCCCCTAGCCAAGCTTCTAATCAGTTCTCTAGTTCTTGCCATATGATGTCACCAACACCCATGAGTTCTGGCCACCATGATGGATGCAGTCTGAACTGTGAGTCAAAATAAACCTTACCTCCCTTAGGTTGCTTCCGTCAGATATTCTGTCAGCATGATGAGGATTTCATCTATATAGACCCCCTCCGCCCCCACACGAGTGTAGGAATACAGGGCATGAAGTCCACAGAAGAGATCAAGGATCCAACTCAAATGATTGAGCTTAATTCCTTGTTATAAAAACAAAGGTGAAAACATAGCCAAGGGGCTTGGACTAACATGGACACCATAGCTGTTGCCAGCCGGTAGCCATTTAAAAGGTCAAGCATTGATGACCTTCTCTGGGATAGAGAGTGCAAGAGTGCACACACTCATACACTATAGTACATCTCAGAAACTTAGAGCCTTGCATATTCTGTTTTCATGCCCTTCAGGCTTGCTACCAGTCACCAATAGCATCTTCCTGGGTAAATTTCTACAGGTTGCCATGGACAGTCCACCATCCTGTCCCATCTCTGGATTGGAAACACTAGTTAAATTGGTGGTTTTGGGACGTCAATATTCTCCTCAGATAACCTACATATCTTCCTGTTTGACCTTGCTGTCACATGGCATAGAAGTGCACCTAGTAATATATTTTAAAGGCATGGCATAGACAGTCTTTGCCATGTGACTGGGGGTGATAATAAATGAATACACTGCTGCACTAATGTGTAAATGGATACATGTGTGGGTGTATGGACCTGGCTAATGGATGGACGGACTGACAGACGGACGGACAGATGGACTGACGGACGGATGGATGGATGAAAATTAAGATCCTTGTCCACTGATTCACTTACCACACACAGTATATCTTTTTCTCTGGGAAATAGTCTGTTTTCATTCTTATAAAGCTTGAAAAACAGCAAGAAAGAAATTCTTAAAAATCATCCCAATAAGTAATTTTAACTAGGCAGATACTATGGAAAATGCCAAGGTGCTAAGAGTTGGCAAATGTCCTTGATATAGGAAGTATTTCAAATCTCTGACTTTCTCAGATGTAAGTGTATTGTACAGACAGAAGGAGACCCTGGGGTGGGATCTGTAACTCACTGTTTTTTCTATATCCCTCATTCACACAGTGTAGAAGGAATCTTATATAAGATCTTAGTGAACCTGAATTTTTTGCTGTGGCTCATCGCATGAAATCAGGTCTGGAATTTTCAATTTGCAGCCTCATGCTGTCACCTAAAAACATTTTGGACTTTGGAGCATTTCAGGTTTTAGATTTTCAAGTGCCCTAGCCCTTGGTGCCCTGGCCCAAGTAGTGTGAGGAGCTGAGTTGGTCTCTCCAAGCAAAAGTTGGTGCCACAACCTAAGTCCACACCTAAGAAAAAGAGGGCTGGATGTCATAGGGGGCTTCAGGAAGGAACAGTTTAAGCTGACGTGATGCCAAGCACAAACATCCAGAAGTGTGACGATGCCTGGCTCAGTAGTCTGAATAAAAAGAACAGAGTAGAAAGAGCAGAGCATGCAGAACTTAAAATGTCAGGTACCAACTGTAAGGAGGATTCTAGGTCATGAAGAGATCTTAAAGTCAAATGAAGGATTGGAAACGTGTTCCTGTCAGCGGCCGTGAGTAATTACGGGTGTGAACAGACCATGAGCGTGCACCAGGAATAGCAATGGGCCCAGGAGAACCAGATAAAATATGCGGCCCCTCACTCACTGTCCATGATGAAGTGCACAAAGAAGGCCGAGTTCCTCCTCCATTGTTAGGCTCTCTTCTATTATCCCCTCAGTGTGGAGATTTAAGCAGCATATTGATGTTGGTGTCATCCCAGCCCTTCCCTTGAATAAGGTGAACGACTGCCCTTGCATTTAGAAGAGGTTCATTCCTACTTCTTAGCCTCTGCTGAGCCACGGGGATTGGTTCACGAATTATCAGCAGTGTCATACAACAGTGACATCATGCTTGTTCACCCAACAGGTCTCTCCAAAGAGCCTCACGTCTTGCGAGGCCTGGCCCTTCTGTGTCTCAGCATCTTATCTGGGGAATCAACATCAAACTGTGTTCCTTCATCTGTGCTTCCCAACCTAAGTAGAGAAGGCACCAGTCAGTGCCTTACTTCAAGTCTCAATACCAATTGGACTAAAGATAAGACAACAAAATCACATCCCCTCTCGGCTCTCGGACTCTTCTGAGGCCCTACTCACTCTCTCAGAACTCTAAGAACACTCATTGCACTTTGTGTCCTGATGTCGCCCACAGATAAAACTGATGTTTGCTTCTCCAGCACCCACACAGCAGTTTCTTTCTTGCCTTCCCAACAGATAGTGTTTATATTTTCCACATAGATCTGTGAGAACCAAGGGAAGCTGACCTCATCTCCAGCTTCAAAAGTAAAGTTCAGTTAACCAGGCTGCATATCCCAACTGGGACTGTGTCACATGACTACAGCTGGGCAGACAGAGGGAGAAAGCTTTAGTGACCAAGGGGCAAAAGGTTTGTTGTATTTGAATATTTGAATCTGATTTACTTGAATATTGAAGTATGTGGTCTCTATGGCCACTGGCAGTCCTAAGATGAAGCCCAAACAATAAAGAACAGGACAGATGGAGTTGCATCTTGGAGGTGCCACCTAGCTGCTAGAACTCAACTCTGGAGCTGTCCCATCACTACTTCATAATGAGAAGTCCCCCTATTTGTGTCAGTTTGGGCTATTAAAATCTGCTACTTGGAGCCACCACGAGCAGTCTCAGATTTCTGTCTCTAGCCTAGACTTGCTTTCCAAGTGCCAGGCTCTGCATGTAGGATTAGTCACAGAAATCACCTAGACTTATAGGTGATTCACCTAGAACCTACATTCTTATTTTGTTAAATTATCTCACTGTCAGCGTGCCTTCTAAATATTTATGTTCATACCCGTAGGCCTGAGCTGCTTTCAACCTTGGTCAGAGAAGCTTCTTGTTGTATGGCTAACAACTAACACGCTAAAGAATAAAATCCTGAGTGTTCAGCCCCAGATGAGACATCTCTATTAAGCCCATCAGCACCAAGGCTTGGGAAGCATCTCAGATGAGAAGAGGGAAAGGGTGTATGTGGGAAAAAAGGAAAACGAGGGTGTGGCGGCAGGTCCCACATATGAGAGGACTCTGGCAGGCAGAGCCCACGAAGAGGAATAAGGAAGATACTGGCAGGACCACGCTGCAATAAGGAGGGCTGGCGCCTGGTATCTGAGGTGCATAAGAGGCTGCCCGGCTAGCAGGGAGAATTTGCCCGGCGGGCGGGTACCTGTAAAGGTGATGCTGCTTGGCTGTGAGGTGGCTTGGATCCTTTCCCATGGTGGCTGGAAACGCTGAGGCTTCTCCAGGCTCTTAACACGCGGCGGGTTTAATAGAAGAGATAGTTCATAGTTTTATGCTTTATTATTTAAAGAGTAGAACAAGAAAAGAAGAAAGAGAAGACAGAGAGATAAGGGGCCGTGACCATGTGGAAGAGAGAAGAAGAGAGATAGACGACAGAGAGAAAGAGAGAGAGAGAGAGAGAGAGAGAGAGAGAAATAAGGGAGTGGGATGAAGGGGGAAGCCTCCATTTACAGTAAGCTGGATTACCTGGCAACAGCCAGCCAGGTAACCGAGGGGCGGGGAAAACCTGGCTGTAGCCAGGTGATTGCAGAGGTGGAGTCCAGTCAGAACACTAGGGCCTGGGGCATGGCCACACGTAACTGATGGCCACAGGAATATGGAGTCGAGTCTCTGGAGTGTCCTTGCCCAACCAAGCTACACACACACCATGGTCCCACAGATGTAGGAGACAGGGGGTAAATGATGTGAAACACTGTCCCCTAGACATGCCGTACGCTGCTGTACTGAAAAAATCACAGCAGTGCTGGTGGCCCCCTCAACAAGACCTGAGCAAGATCAAGCCGGCCAAAATCCAAGAGCTAATGGGTAGATGATCTCTATGTCTCCTCTTCTCTATCTGTACTCCTTTAGGCATCTCAACACCTTGTCTTTAACTACTGTCTATAAGTGAAAATTCTTCACTCCTCCCTGAGGTCTGACTTCTATATGGCATTGCATTCATGCGTCCACTGGAAGCTTCATGGAACTTGACATGATAACATCTCTGACTGATTTCCCAATCCTGGCAAAAGGCCCCATTCACCTGCCTATGTTGTCATCTTTAGTTACTGTCTTAGTTGGGTTTTATTGCTGTGAAGAGGCACCATCACCATAACAACTCTTATGAAGGAAAACATTTCATTGGGCCTGGCTTACAGTTTCAGATGTTCAGTCCATTATCATCATGGCGTGAAGCACTGCAGTATGGAAGCAGGCATGAGCTCAAGGTTCTACATCTTGATCTGTGAGCATCAGAAGGAGACTGAGCCACACTGGGTGTACCTTGAGTTTACGAGAGACCTCAAAGCCCACCCCCATAGTGACACACTTCCTCCAACAAGGCCATTCCTACTCCAGCAAGTCCACACCTCCCAACAGTGCCACTCCATATGGGCTAAGCACTCAAACACATGAGTCTATGAGGACAATACATATTCAGATCACCACTTACAATGACAAAACACTTGAAAAACAGCTTAGAGTAGGGGAGCTTTGCTTTGGCTCACTGTTTTGGGCCATGCTTAATCAACCCTACTGTTTTTGAGTGGTGGGGGCAGAATATTATGGTGGAAGAGGACAAAGTAGTTCACTTCCTGGCACACCAAGAAGGAGGGGGTAGAAGAAGTAGAGATGAGCTTTATCTTCCCAAGGCCCAGTGACCCACTTCCGTCAATAGGTCCCAGATCCTAGCTCTCATTACCTCTCCATAATGCTATCAAATTCTGAACCCATCAATGGATTATGTCACTCATGAAGTCCAAGCTTTTACAGACCCATCACATCTCCAAGGTCCCTTCTCTGAGCATTGTTTGCATTGGGAACTAAATCTTCAACACACGAGCCTTTGGAGGAGGGGTACTACACATCCAAACCATGGCACGCTGGCTGAAAGCAGCCTCTGTGAGGACAGATACCCTCAGTCTTTCTGTAACTGGCTGAATAGAGGAGAGTAGCTACCAGTTGCTATGGGTAACAAAGCAACCAGACAGCAGAATCCTCAAAAGGTCAGGGAAGGCTGGCCCAAGAACCAGGATGGGGACAGCTACTGCAAGATGGTCAGGTTGAACACAGGTGTAGACATCTTCTGCTGGAAGGGTAGATTATCCATATGTGAGGACATCTATTGCAAGGTAGTTGGTTGACCATGGGTGTGAGCATCTGCTAAAGGGCAGCCAGGTAGAGAGCTTAGTCTGGAACACAATGAGTTTCAAGGGAGAGTGGTTAACTAGGTGAAATTCCTGCTTAGTAAGTTGGGTACTTATCTGCCTACCCATCAATGTCACAGTGCACATGTGCCAGGTTCAGCTAAAGGTGACAAGTACTGTTTCCTGCCCTCCTGGAACTCCCTTACTCATGCCAGAAGCTGATGACAAACCAATGAGCTCTGACACACCAAGGAATAGATATGTACTAGAGAGGAAAGAAAGCAAGATGGGCAGGCTGAACAGGAGCAGGCCTAAGGTGAAGGAAGAGACACAAGATTTGAGACCTGAATAAAGATGGGGAATCAACCATGCCAACCACTCAGCAAAGAGCAGTCCAGGTAAAAACACCCAATGTGGAAACATCTCAGCATGACTAGAGAACAGCAGGAAGTCAATGTGACAGAGGGACCCTGAAGGCAGGACACCAAGCAAGAACTCAGTCCATGAATTTGTTTTGAGCTTTATGAGGAACCACAGAAGGCTCATGCACATATAGCTAGAATCTGTTTACATATAAAATATACACACTTGAGGCATGGTGTGTTGATGTGTGCTTACATGGTGGAATGACTATATGCTAATTAGCATGTTCTTCACCTCACACTCTTTTTTAATAGTGAGAACGTTTATAATCTACTCTTTAAGCAGTTTTATTGTCACTCGTTACAATAACCACCCAGTGCCAGACTCTCATTAAACAGCTCTTTCTTAGTGCTGTTCACAGCAGCTAAGACATGGAAGTAACTCAAGTGCTCATGGATGGAGGAATGAATACACAAAATCTGGAACATATACACAGTGAGATGTTATTCAACATCAAAAAAGAAAACAGAAAACTATAATTTGTGACAGTAAGGATGAACTTGAAGGAAATCGTGCTAAGTGAAATAAACGAAGCACAATAATAGAAACCCCACACGACCTCATTTATATATGCAGCCTGAAAACACATCAGGCTCTTAGAAGACAAAAACAGTTGCTAGAAGCTGGAGGAGGGAGATGGAGAAAGAGAAACAGTGAACAACAAGGTTGTTGATCCTGTGGTATATGTTTAGTATTTTATTTAACTTTTTAGGTTAGTCTACTAACTACATAGGAGCTAAAAATGGAGATGGAAAATCTCAGGAAGCTGCCATAGGGCCACATAGACATGAACACAGTCTCAGCACTATGTCCAAATCAATAGTCAAAGCACCCCCACAAACCATTGTATCTCCAACTGCATGTGTGCATACATGTGTGCATGCATGTGTTCATGTATGTATCTACTGATCCTCCAGTGTCAACCTCCTTGGTACTGAAGTTACTGGTATGTACTACCATGCCTTGACCAGCTGGTCATTCTTCAGTGACAGGACCAGGAGATCAGAAAATCAAGAAGATAGGAAAGTTTGGAATCAGGAGATCTTGCACAAGCTATATGGCAGCTTATATACAGTTTACAGAGGGAAATGAGACAGAGTCAGCAGAAAGCTATTATACAATGGGACAAAGTCAGCAGGAAGTTAATCAAGCAGTGTTCACAAAGGGAACACAATATCTCAAGTATGTCACAGACCAACACACAGCACCAACACAACATAGCACACTAATCACACAATGCCTGTCTTCTCGGGGGAAGAGCAAAGTTTCCAGAAATTCTTAACTTCTTCAAGGCCCCAGCCCCAGATCCAGCCCCAGATCCAGCCCCAGCCCCAGATCCAGCCTGGACCTTACCAATTCTGCCCTAGACAAAGACACAGAACTATCTTCCCTTTGTCCTTTTATCAAGGCCTCTGTTAAAGCCTTGGATCAGCCTGGCTCTTAGCACATTTAAGATACACCAAGTCCTATCGGATATGTAGGCAATGATCTGGGTCTTCCTGCTTTGAGTCACCTCTACTGTTGGCATCTAGAGGGCTTAGGGAGAGGAGCATGGCTCAACAGTTAATAGCACTAACTGCTCTCCCAGATGAGCCAGGTTTAAGTCCCAGCACCCACTTGATAGCTAATAACAGTCCATATATAACAACAAAATTCTAATTCCAAGGGATACAATGCTCTCTTCAGGCCCCTGTGGGCATTGCATCCATGTAGTGCATAAACAGTTATATAGGCAAAACACTCATACACATAAAGTGTAAATAAATATATTTTTTAAGGACTGGGGAGGTCACATGGGCTCATATTCCTTTAACCTAAATGTCTGTATCCCTGGCTCTTCATAGCCATTTCAAGTGGAGCTAACTTTCATTTCTTAAAAAAATTCATCCCATGGAGTTATTAATAAGATTTACTATTGCTAAGTAAAGCCATCAGATGCCCAGCACTGTACTTCGAAAGACACCAATGACTTCTGCTCTCAAGGCGGATTAAACCATCACTCCTCACTGGAGGATAGGAAAGGTTCCGTATATATGTTCTTGTGTGTCAGTACATGTTTGTATGTGTGTGTGCACGTTTGTGGTAGTATGGATATGTGCCCCAGTGGAGGGATAATAGGGAATACAGACCCCTGTACAGATACACCCCCATCTTCAGCCTAATACAGTGTACAGAGCCTGGGCTTGCTTCTGCAGAGCCAGTGTGGTCCTTCCTGCTGCATAGCTTGCCACCGCTCATTAACACAGTCTGCGCTGGTGGCAACCACCCTCCGTAGAGTGTTAAATATCGCGACTGTTTATTGCTTAATATTTTTCATGCTAACGGCAGGCTAATTTGCAGGGATTTGAGGCAGTGTATAAAACACCTTCTGCTGACTGCTCATTTTGTGCCAAGGAAGGACTTGGCAACAGCAGCCTTACCCAGGGCCTCTTGGACTCTGTGTGAAGTCACACTGCCCCCCATTTGGTCTTCCCTGAATAAGTCAATGGCAGACAAACAACAGAGCTTCTCTGCCCAAGCATAGGAAGGAGGGGAGCTGGTGAGTTGCCTGCAGGCTTCTGGGCTCAGCGCTGAAGAAGCCAGCAGGAGGACAGAGGGAAACAGAACAGCTGGAAGTTGTGTTAGTATGGGTATGTGCCCCAGTATAACCAAGTCGAGTCCTGTCCTCATTCTGATTGGTTAATTGGTTATAACCCACTGCTCTGGCTGTGACAACAAGCTATTGGCCACCAGAAGATGACAGGAGTCTCCCACCCAGGACTCCCACAGCAACTGGTTATGTTTTGATTGTTTACAATCTAAGAGTAATAGGGCCTTCTCTGACACTGAAGCCAGGACTTGGTCATATCTAAAACCCAGAAGCTCATTCATAGCAAGAAGGTGCATCATCTCAGGAAGTTGACAGGATGAGAACCTTAGAAAAGAAGACTGACTCTGGAGGCCACTGATTCAACAGTAACTCTGAGGGCATCCACAGCTTTGCTGTGGGGAAACTGGCCACGGGCTTGAGGGTAGAGCAGAAGCCCTGCTCAGCAGTGCAGTCTAGTACTGCCTCAGCTGTGCCAGCCTCTCAAGAAAAGCCAGAAATCTGTGTTTTACATGGAATGCACAAGTGCTATTGATAGTTTGGGGCAGTGTCTCATGGTGTAGCCCAAACTAGCCTCAAATTCATAATCTTCTTGCCTCGGCCTCAGAGTGCTGGGACATTACAGATATGGGCCTCCACTTCTGGCTGCTAATTATTAAACCCAAATAAACAAAACATTCCTCTTGGAATTCCTCTTGGGAATCTTGGGTTATATCCCAAATATAACCTCTGCTTGCCTCCTTCCTGGGTGAGGTACCAGCTCAGTACCAAATGCTCATTAAAACAACCATCGTGAGGCAGCTCCATCACTTGCCAGGCTCTGCTCTCAGCGGACCTGCATTATTGCCTGAAACCCACCTAACAGCTGGCGGGGCAGCATCACTCACTGCTATCCTCGTTTGACAGGGAAGGAAACTGAGGCAGAGAGAGGCTAAACCACATGGCTTGTGAGAGAGAAGGCTGAACCCGGAATCCAGAACCCACAATTCCTAGCTCAGACATAAGTCCCTCCAGGGTACCATGGAGGGACTCTCCATGAACCTTTCTGAGGTAAGACTTATTAGCACCCCCACATCATAGGAGAATAAGCTGAGGCCAGAGAAGAATGAGCGCTCGCCTGAGGTCCTGAAGCTACATCAGACTCCGATGCAGGGGTCTTCCCAGACAAGCCTCCACAGCCCTGTGCTCAGCAAGGGGGCTGTTCAATAGGTGTGAGAGAAACAGTTTCTAAGAACCCAAATGTCATTTTTTTTCCAATAAGGAAAAGGCTGCTCTAGCTGTCAGACCATAAGCTGCAACCTTTATGTTTGCAAAGCAAAAAGGGCAATTAAGTGAGACAAAATAAATCTTCTTGGGCCTCTGTCAATGAGCCCGGCAGGTCTGCGGGCAGCGGCTTGATTGACAGGGTGCATTACATTCTGGAGCGGACTCAGCCTCTGACATTTCTTTGATGCAGCACTGAAGCAGGAGACTTGCTTCTTAAAGGGGCCTTGTCCTTTTCAGAGCCACAAGGCCTCCCAAGGCAGAAGAGTGGGTGCATTGTTTGGCTGAGATGGGAAGGTGCCAGCACATGAGCAACAACCATGGCCTCCGTGATGCCTTGACAAGAGGCCCAGGGCTCCCTCTCCTGCCAGCACTATCCGCCTCACTGTCAGGTGGTGTGGAGACAGCCCCACACAGGCAGCTTTGCTGGAGATGGAGACACCAGGGCCAGCAGATGAGAACAAGATGCCTCATGCCCTTCACACTCCTGTGAGAGACATGTGCCAAAGCTAACACGCCTGGCTGGACCCTCCACAGAGAGAGTTGGAGGAGGGGCTCCTTTCTCTCTTTTCTCTCCTTTCTGAGAGTAGGTATGTAAGCTCTCTCCTTTCTGAGAGTAGGTATGTGAGCAATCCTGTTGGTGAAGAACAATGGATGGACTCCAGGAGTTCTGAAGATGTCTGCCAAAAGCCTAGGAAAAGATGGGTTGTGCACAGCACCTCCTCTGGGAGAGGATGCCATTTGCCTCCAGAAAGGGAGCTTGGCCCTGCCTCCCTCTGAGAGGAGAGCTCTGGGCCACCTTGTTCCATTGTCCAGATCTGCTTGGACAGTGCCTCGAATTTCCACTATCCTATTGAACCCCACAGCAGCGCTTGAACCCATGGCAGCTCCAGCTTAGAGTCTATTATGATGGGAAAGCCAATGTACCAGGAGCCAGAAGCAGCTGGTCGCATCACCTCCTCAGTCAGAAAAAGAAAGCAGTGAATTAATGTGTGCACGCTAGTCCTCGGCTCCCTCTCTCCACTTTTATAGAGTGCAGAATCCCCTGACTAGGGAATGGTATCACCCATCGTGGCAGGTCTTCAATTAACACAGTCAAGAGAAGGTCCCACATATATGCTCAGAGTCCTATCTGCACAGTGACTCTAGAGTCTGTCCTGTTAAAAATTAGCACTAATCACTGGGGAAAGGGGAGGGAATGAGAGAGACTGAAGATCAAAATCCAGTTTCTACATGAATGAATCTGTAACTCTAGATAGACCATATCTGAATCTAGGTCATGGGGCCATTGTGAAACTTAAATAAAATGACATGCAGAAAGTGCCTAGGGCACACACATCAAATGCTGCTCAATAAATATCAATTCTTAAAACCTTACGTGCTGCTTATGATGCTGATAGAGATGATTCTGTGGCAATGCTGATGAAGATAAGAATCTGCTGACATCCCACACTCTGAGAAAGGACTTGGACTGGCGCCATGCCTGATGTCTGCTGTCTTATATATTTGTTCAGTGGGCTAGGCACACAGCCATCGTTGGTTAGTGGCGGCATGGGAGGTAAAGACAAGGTTTGAGCCAGTGAAGCTGAGAGAAGGATTCTGGCTTCACTTCTGAGTCAGCTGCTGTAGGAAGCAGACTGGAGAGACCCCCTTCTGCGAGACGGTTCTTCTCTTGCTGCTGGAGTGGGCTCACAGGGAATCTCAAGCAGCCTAATTTGATCTATTCTCAGACTTGTGTCAAATATTCAGGACTGCACCAAAGTGCACCAGGGGACCGTATTATGTCATATTTGGAGTCTGGCAGGCAATATTTCTATAACCCATTATGAAAACTTAGATGTATAAGCAGACCTTCTCACGTGTGAACATCCAGTCGTATTCTACCAGGTTGAGCCCTAAGGCAAGTCCTTGTAGGCATGGAACTGGGTATAGGCAGGAAAGAAGCTAAGGAAGATATTAACTTCCTCAAGCAGCAGGGAACACTCCTCCCTGATGACTGACTGCAAGGCAGGTGGCCCCTTTCAGTTCATTTACAGAAAAATGAATGAACTCGAGTACCACCCTCAGGTCTACACCAAAGGAGCCACTGTATCTGAGTATAGTAACACACTTTTGTAATCCCAGAACTCAGGAGGCAGAGTCAGCAGGATAGAAGCTCAAGAACAGCCTGGGCTACATAGTGAGACCCTGTCAGAAGGAGGAGCTATTGTGCTTAGTACTAGTAAACCAGGAGTCTGAAGATCTGAGTTGGTGAGTCAGACTCTCCCTGATCTCCTGGACTTTTTAGAACACAATGAAAATGAAAACACAACATACCCAAATCTATGGGACACAATGAAAGCAGTGCTAAGAGGAAAACTCATAGCCCTGAGTGCCTCCAAAAAGAAAACGGAGAGAGCATACATTACCAGCTTAATGACACACCTGAAAGTCCTAGAACAAAAAGAAGCTATTTCACCCAGGAGGAGTAGAAGGCAGGAAATCATCAAACTCAGGGCCGAAATCAATCAAGTAGAAACAAAGAGAACCATACAAAAAATCAACAAAACCAGGAGCTGGTTCTTTGAGAAAATCAACAAGATAGATAAACCCTTAGCCAGACTGACCAAAGGGCACAGAGAAAGTATCCAAATTAACAAACTTAGAAATGAAAAGGGAGATATAACAACGGAAACTGAGGAAATCCAAAAAATCATCAGATCCTACTACAAGAGCCTGTACTCAACACAACTGGAGAATCTGGAGGAAATGGACAAATCCTTGACAGATACCAAATACCAAAATTAAATCAGGACCAACTAGACCATCTAAACAGTCCCATAATGCCTAAAGAAATAGAAGGAGTCATAGAAAGTCTTCCAACCAAAAAAAGCACAGGACCAGATGGCTTCAGTACAGAATTCTACCAGACCTTCAAAGAAGAGTTAACACCAATACTCTTCAAACTATTCCACAAAATAGAAACAGAAGGAACACTACCCAATTCCTTCTACGAAGCCACAATTACGCTGATACCAAAGCCACAAAAAGATCCAACAAAGAAAGAGAACTTCAGACCAATTTCCCTTATGAACATCGATGCAAAAACACTCAATAAAATTCTTGCCAACCGAATCCAAGAACACATCAAAACGATCATCCACCATGATCAAGTAGGCTTTATCCCGGGAATGCAGGGTTGGTTCAATATACGGAAATCCATCAATACAATCCACTACATAAACAAACTCAAAGAACAAAACCACATGGTCATTTCATTGGATGCTGAAAAAGCATTTGACAAAATTCAGCATCCTTTCATGCTTAAAGTCTTGGAGAGAACATGAATTCAAGGCCCATACCTAAACATAGTAAAAGCAATATACAGCAAACTGGTAGCCAGCATCAAACTAAATGGAGAGAAACTTGAAGCAATCCCACTGAAATCAGGGACCAGACAAGGCTGCCCCCTTTCTCCTTATCTTTTCAATATTGTACTTGAGGTACTAGCTCGGGCAATTCGACAACATAAGGAGGTCAAAGGGATACAAATTGGAAAGGAAGAAGTCAAACTATCATTATTTGCAGACGACATGATCGTCTACCTAAGTGACCCAAAGACAATGCCGTTTATTAATACACTATCTTTTTCCTCCAGCACCTAGTCAAGGGAAAGAAATCCTTCCCAGCCACAGTCTTGAACAATTCCTGTTTATGCTAAAGTTCTGTTTCCATGTAAATAAGGGTCCTTGGAAATGCCAGAGAAAATATAACGGAGATGAAGAGGCAATGAGGAGAGCCTGGGGATGGTGGGGAGAGCTAACAGCAACAATTATGATGCTTCTACCATGAAGTACATGGTGATGGACGGCAAGTCTGCTAGGCTCTGCAAGGAATAAATTGTGACAAGGTAGAAAAGAGCTATCAGAAGAAGTGGGTGATAGTTAAAATCCTTTAGTCTAACAGCAAAGGAAACAATGGGACCAAACGCTGAAACACCTCTCTCTGCACTTCAGGAAAGAAATGTCAGACCAGAAGTGTGCAGCATCCGGCACAATGTCAGGGGCAGTGTGTACAGGAACTTGGTCACTAAATCCAAATGGGTGGCCCAACACTAGGAAGAATATCCCAGGTACAGGGGCCAGCACATGCAACCAGACTCCTGAAGGACAGCCCAGGGCTTCTAACAGCAACTGTGGCCCAGTTCATGAAGTACTGCACTATAGGATCAACGTTTGTGACCTGATCTTCCAAAGACCTACCCAGAGATGTGGAAACCTGGGAAAGAATGCCCTCCCCATTTACCCCCCCTTTATATTACATTCAATGTCAACTTAGCAGGACAGCTCCAGCCCCCTATCCTCCTGTCCCTCCCTCCTTCCCTCCATCCATCTTTCCCTCTCTTCCTCTTTCCCTCTTTCTACCTTTCCCCTCTTCTCTACCTTTTCCCTCTTCTCTATTCTCGACTTTTTCATTCTGAAGACTTTTCGCAAATGCCAAGGCTGGCTGGGTTGTGAGGTTGGTTGCATCTGAGTGTCCTGGCAGGTGGGACTCTTCTAGATCACCTGGTCACATGACTATACCTTTTCTTTCTCGTTCCATCTTCAGTCATAAATAACTGTCTCTGAGGCTCCCCTTCTGTTTACTTGTCTCTTGTCTTTTTCTTAATCAGTAAGTTATTAATGGCAAGTCTTCCTCTCATCATTTCCTTCCCTTGTATCCATAGAAACAAATACGTGACTTTAGACTGCACTGTCAATGTCCCTTTACTCTTCAAAATGCCTGGGGTTATTGTTATTTGTCTGTTATTGTATTTCATTGTGGGTATATCTTTGATAATGACTGTTTTTTGAAGACAGTATATTCTAATTTCAGGTGAATACTAAGGACTGGCTCTTACGCCAGTTTAATAGAGCACTATGACATTTCAAGCCTCTTGCGACTCTGGACACTGCAGACACTTCCATTGAAAGAACAGGATGATGAAGTGAGTCCAACCAGCAACAAGTCCCAATTGTGAGATTCACAACACAGAACAGGGAAAAAAAACAGTATAGTGCAAAGCAGTGTGACTCCTCCAAGATTATTAATCCTACAGAAGGATCCTCAAATGAGAGAGAATTTGATAAACTCCCAGACAAAGAATTCAAGAAAAAATATTTTTTTTAAATTTTGTGTACTTGTAGTGCCTTCATGTGGCTGAGGTGTTGAGGTAATGCTTGTTCCACAGGACAGGCTAAGAAGGGCTTCCAACTCCTTGATTTTAGAGCTAGTTTAGGAAGGACTTACTTCATTTTTGTTGGAATTCATCAGGACCATTCAGTTTATATATATATATATATATATATATATATATATATATATATATATATATACACACCAACACATATATACACATATATATTATATAACATATATAACAGCATATATAATATATATTTATACATGGAGAAGAGGAGAGGGAGAGAAGAGGGAGAGGATAGGAACTTCTACATAAACTCCAAGAGTACACAAACACATGTTTGAAGTAAGACATCAATTCTGACTGTGAAAGTTGAATGTAGAAAGAAGGGAAGAGCTAGAGGCTAGGGAAGAACAACCCAAACACTGTCCTGAGGACAAGACATGACTGCCACGCACATGATCAGCATTAAAGCAGAAATACAATAGAGAATTTTATTTTAAATTTTTTCACATTTATTTTATGTGTGTGGGTGTTTTGCCTGCACATGTGTCAGTGGACCACATGTGTGTCTGATGTCCACAACGGCCAGAAGAGGAAATTGGATCCCCAGAAACTGAAGTTGCAGATAGTCCTGAGCCACCATGTGGATGCTGGGAACTGATCCTGGGCCATCTGCATGAACAGCCAGTGGTCTTAACCATTGAGCCAACTCTCCAGGCCCCCAAATAGAGGATTTTAAAAGGAAAGTAAAATCAACTAAAGTACGAGTCAGTTCTTCAAGTTTGTTTTTTTTTTTTTTAACCTGACAAAATTTTACTGGATTGACTAAAGGGAAAAAGAGACCATAATAAAAAACAAAACAAAACAAGAGAAGACACACTGGTAATAATCTTATAGAAAGAAAGTGGATTGTAAGAAAATGTAATGAATAATTGCATTCCAACCATTTGGATAACTTCAGTGAAATTTCTTGAAATTCACAACCTACCAAGACTGAATTATGAAGAAAAAAAAAGAGTCTGCATCAGTGCATTAGCTCAGTGGGTTAAGGTCCTTGCCAGCAGTCCTGATGAGCTGGCTCCAGTCCCAGTTATCACATGGTAGAAAGAGAGAACCAATTACTTCAAGTTGGTCTCTGATGTCTACACATGTACTGTGGCACACATGCATGCACACATGCATGTACACATAGAAACACATTCACACACAAATTAATTAATTAACTATAATATTTTTAAAGAGATCAAATATGTGAAGAGAGCTGGTTGCCAGTAATTTAAAACCTCAGGGAGAAAAAAAACAAGGATTGAATGATCCTGATGAATTCCGCTAAAAATGCAGTAAGTCAGTCCTTCCTCAGCTAGTCCTAAAAGCAAAGAGTTGGGAGCCCTTCTTCACCTGTCCTGTGGAACCAGCATTATCTCAGTACCTCAGCCACTGAGGCACTACCAGGAAGCAAAACGCCTACCAATGTGCCTCCTGATATCAGGATGAAGATTCTCAACAAGATGCTAGGAAACGAGATGAATAACATACTAAAAGAATTTTGCAAAAAGGAAATGATATCGTTACAATCTCAAAAAAAAAAAAGAAATAATAAAAACAATTTTAAGGATGTCATGGTGCATACCATGACAAAGCAGATCTTGTAGTAGAATGCAAGAACAGTTGAATATGCAAAAGCTAGTGGGTGTGATTACACTGTTAACTCAACTAAAGAAGCAAGAGCATCTGATGAACTTCAATACCTTTTCATGATATAAATAAAAAATAAAGAACCTCGGCTTGTAAATGTAAATTGAGGGAAATGAGAGCGTACACTTAACTGGAACCAGACAGGACGATCATCTCATCACTTGTGCTGACTGCAATATCTATCCATAGCACTTAAGCAGGAAAAAATAAATTGCATGACAGTAAGAAAGGCCCAAACTAGGTCACCATCCCTCCTCCTGTGAGCCTAGGTGAGCCTTCAGTCTCTAAAGGCAAAAAGGTTTATCATGAAACAAGCCTTTTTCTTTGTGTTCAGTCTTGACTGCCTCCTGCTTGCTGCTGGCATTGGTCACGGTGCCTCATGCCTTGGTGGCTAATGGTGCACTTATGAGCGAGGTGCTCATAAATGGTGGAGATTTCTTCTGGATGCTAGTAAGAACATGAGCATGGGATGGGTATCTGCCGAGGGCCTTCATGCTGGGTCAGCCTTGGGAGGAGGCCAGAGCAGAAAGAGAGAGAGCGTGGGAAGGGAGCCAGAGAGGATCAGCCCTGTCAGTGCTTGCCACCACCCCTGACTATGTTCACACGTCCCTGTCATTAGGCCCCACCTGGTCATCAGTGCTTAATCCTCCAGCATGTGAACTCAAGTGTCCCATCAACACTTAGTGCCCAGCCTATTAATCTGTTTCCTTACCTATGAAGTGAATATTAAAATACCAGCCTGCGCCAGGCGATGGTGGCACACACCTTTAATCCCAGCACTTGGGAGGCAGAGGCAGGTGGATTTCTGAGTTCAAGGCCAGCCTGGTCTACAAAGTGAAGTTCCAGGACAGCCAGGGCTATACAGTGAAACCCTGTCTTGAAAAACCAAATAATAATAATAATAATAATAATAATAATAAAATAGACAAAAATGCCAGGCGTGAGTCCTGTGTCCTGCAGGAAGTTGTGCTCAGGCTGCCATCTTTGTGCTCAGGTTGACAGGACAGGCAACCCCAGGTACCAAGATATACCGGGTATAAGACCTCTGGGGACTAAGACCACTGAGCTGTGGACTGCCGCCTGCGCCCAGGTCCTGGGCTGAGCAGCGGATCTTCTGTGAGCAAGCCAGGCATGGATCCTGTGCCCTGCAGGATTCCCGCCACAATCTTCGTGCCCTGACAGAGCAGAGAGGCAGCACCAGGTTCAATCCACAGAGACAACCCAAGTATAACATTGCTTGGGGCAGAACACACCAGGCCTCCACCAGCACCCAAGAGGAGGGCAGCAAAACAGCAATCTGTGCCAGGGGAAATCCAGTCATCCAGCTGTGTGGAAATAGCTTTAACAGGAGGTTCAAGCACCAGCCAGTGACAACAAGACATACTAACACCAGAGATAACCAGATGGCAAAAGGCAAACGTAGGAATCTTACCAACAGAAATCAAGGCAATATGGCACCATCTGAACCCAACTCTCCAACATCAGCAAGTCTGGGATACTCCCAACACACCAGAAAAACAAGATTTGAATGTAAAATCACTGGTCATGATGCTGTTAAGGGAACACATGAAGGGCATAAATAAATCTCTTAAAGAAATTCAGGAGAAAACAGATCAAAAGTTAGAAGCCCTTACAAGGGAAATACAAAAATCATTGAAAGAAATGCAAGAGAATATGGATCAAAAGAAAGAAGCCAATAAGGAGGAAATGCAAAAATCACTTAAAGAAATACAGGAGAACTTGGGTCAATAGGCAGAAGCCATGAAAGAAGAAATGCAAAAATCTCTTAAAGAATTACAGGAAAACACAAACAAGCAAGTGAAGGAACTGAGCAAAAGCATCCAGGATCTAAAAGCAGAAGTAGAAACAACTAGGAAATCACAAAGGGAGACAACTTTGGAGATAGAAAACCTTGGGAAGAAATCAGGGGCCATAGATGCAAATATCAACAACAGAATACAAGAGATAGAAGAATCTCAGATGCCGAAGATACCACAGAAACCATGGACTCAACAGTCAAAGAAAATGCAAAATGTAAAATGCTTGTGACCCAAAACATCCAGGAAATCCAGGACACAATGAGAAGGCCAAACCTAAGTACTATAGGCATAAATGAGAGTGAAGATTTATAACTTAAAGGGCGAGCAAATATCTTCAACAAAATTATGGAAGAAAACTTCCCTAACCTAAAGAGAGAGATGCCCATGAATATACAAGAAGTCTATAGAACTCCAAACAGACTGGACCAGAACAGAAATACCTCCCATCACATAATAATCAAAACCCCAAATGTACTAAACAAAGAAAGAATACTAAAGGCAGTAAGAGAAAAAGGTCAAGTAACATAAAGTAAGACCTATCAGAATTACACCAGATTTCTCGCCAGAGACCATGAAAGCTAGAAGATCCTGGGCAAATCTCATGCAGACTCTAAGAGAACACAAATGTCAGCCAAGACTACTATACCCAGCAAAACTCTCAATCACCATAGATGGAGAAACCAAGATATTCCATGACAAAACCAAATTTATACAATATCTTTCCACAAACCCAGCCCTACAAAGGATAATAGGGAGAAAACACCAATACAATGAGGGAAACTCCACTCTGGAAACAGCAAGATAATAACCTTCTTTTATCAAACCCAAAAGAACATAACCAATCAATTATACAAAACTAACATCAAAAATGACAGGAAGTAATAATCACTATTCCTTAATATCTCTTAACAACGATGGACTCAATTCCCCAATAAAACGACATAGACTAACAGACTGGATACGTAAACAGGACCCTATATTTTGCTGTATACAGGAAACACACCTCAGTGTCAAAGACAAACACTACCTTAGAGTAAAAGGCTGGAAGACAATTTTACAAGCAAATGGTCTCAGGAAACAAGCCGGAGTAGTCATGCTAATATCAGATAAAATTGACTTTCAACCTAAAGTCATCAAAAGAGACACTGAGGGACACTTCTTGCTGGTCAAAGGAAAAATATACCAAGAAGAATTCTCAATCCTGGACATCTATGCTCCAAATGCAAGGGCACCCTCGTTTGTAAAAGAAACTTTACTAAAGCTCAAAGCACACATTGCACCTAACACAATAATTGTGGGTGACCTCAACACTCCACTCTCCTCAATGGATCAATCAGGAAAACAGAAACTAAACAGGGACACAGTGAAACTAATTGAAGTTTTGGATCTTTTAGATTTAACAGATATATATAGAACATTTCATCCTAAAGCATAAGAATATACCTTTTTCTCAGCACCTCATGGTACCTTCTCCAAAATCGACCATATAATTGGTCACAAGACAGACCTCAACAAATATAAGATCGAAATAATCCCACGCCTCCTATCAGATCACTATGGAGTAAAAGCAGTCTTCAATAGCAACAAAAACAACAGAAAGTCCACATACACACGGAAACTGAACAATACTCTACTCAATGACACCTTGGTCAAGGAAGAAATAAAGAAAGAAAGGGAAAGGGGAAAGCATTTGGAATGTAAACAAAGAATTTAGAAAATAAATAAATAAACTAATAATAATAAAATAAAATACCAACCTCTAAAGGAGCCCAGGGCCTTTACTGAGGGAAGGCTCCAGAAGTCAGGTCTGCTATGAAAACAGCTGCCTTTGCCCAAGGTCAGAGGCTCTTCCTCCGATCTCCCATGTGGATTTCCACCTCTAAGTGACATAAGAGCTTTTAGGAGCTTGAGGTCTCCTGGACAACAGCTACACCTAATTCCACACTTCTTGGTGCTCAGTC
This sequence comes from Apodemus sylvaticus, assembly GCF_947179515.1. Taxonomy (NCBI): domain Eukaryota; kingdom Metazoa; phylum Chordata; class Mammalia; order Rodentia; family Muridae; genus Apodemus; species Apodemus sylvaticus. Next base: position 80,553,645 of record NC_067472.1, on the reverse strand, counting down.
CAAGAATTGAGCTGAGAGTTCTAGGCCCCGCCTGTCTGCTACACGCTCACAGCAACATAATTAATGGTACTGCCTCCAGCCAACCCTGGTATCCCTTCCCAGATATTCCATCTATGCCCAGGCCAGCTGACTTCCAGGCATTGTATGATGAATGATGCCTACACCCTCTAAAAGCAGTCAAAAGATAGACTCTAGAGTCCCACTCCCAACACCACTTTCTCTTTCATCCTGGTTCCTAGACTCTAACAATACAAAGAAGCATGCGACAGCTCCTGACACATTAGTATGTCCTCTTGTTTGTTTTTATTTTTCATTTATTTATTTATTCACTTTAAATCCCAATATCTGCCCCCCTCCTCCAGGCCCCAAAACACAACTCCTCCCCCATTCCTCCCTTCCCTTTTTCTCTGAGAAGGGGAAGTCCTACCCTAGGTATCACCCTGCCCTGGCACATCAAGTCACTGCAGAATGAGGTGTACCCTTTCCCACTGAGGCCAGACAAGGCAGCTAGGGGACCAGGATCCATAGGCAGGCAACAGATTCAGGAATAGCCCCCTCTCCAGTTGTTTAGGGGCCTGCATAAAGACCAATTTGCCCATCTACACAGGTAGTAACATGGGGGTAAGGGGCTAGATCCAGCCCTTGCTCATTCCTTAGTTGGTGGTTCAGCCTCGGGGAGCCCCGAAGGGTCCAGGTTAGTTGACTCTGTTGGTCTTCCTGTGGAGTCCCTGTCCTCTTTAGGTCCCTCAATCCTTCCCCCATCTCTTCCATAAGAGTTCCATCTAATGCTTGGCTGTGGGTCTCTGCATGTTTCCATCGGCTGCTGGATGGAGTCAACATCAAGCAAGAGGGATCCAGCATTGGCTCCCTACCAGGCTACAAAATAAAGAGGACGCCCTTTCCTTACACAAATGGCTGCTTAATTCAACCAAGACTGACTCCAGGAAAGAATGATGCAGGTTGCAAGGGAGACAGCACAGCTCCATCTGGAAGCTAAACTTCTGCTGAAACCCAAACTCGAAAGCTAAGTAAAGCTTGACAAGTAGAGGGGGGCAAAGCCAGGGAGGCAGCGTATGCAAAGGTCCTGGGACTGGGAAGCAGCCAACAGTCCTTGGTCCCTTAACCTCGCTGGAAGGTATTTAAGTCAGTATCTTCCATACATGAAGTTTTAAAAATTCTACATTTCATTTTATTACAAATGGGAAAAAAAATCTCTATAAAGCAGTTCAGACAGAAGGTTCTTTTTCTTCCGCCCCCCTCCCTTGCCACTTCCCTATTCTCATATAATTCTGACTTCAAACAGTCATTTCCTACACTGCCTGGGGCACCTAACCTGAAGCATCCCAGAAACTCTGCCAATTACAGCAGTCACTTATTAAATCTCCACTGACAGCTTTCCCTAAGAAATGGGCCTGAAGGCCTGAGGGACCCAGTATGAAGTGGTGTTCATTCACACAGCACATCCCCCCAGGCCCTGCTGGAGTGCCTGGTCCACCAATGAGCCCTCACTGCCCCCACGTGGCCCATGGCCCATCTGTCTGCAATAGCTGAAGACTTTCTCCTTTTAAAGGGTGGGGGCAGAAGAAGCCTGCCATTCACTCTCTGGAGCAGCTGTCACAGTGGGCTCCATCCCTCTCTGTGTTGATGCTGTTTGAATACTGTCAACAGTGCCAGCCAATCCCCCGCCCCGCCTGGCTGCCTCCGCGACCTCTATTATTTATGACAGAGTGTGAAATTGATTGCGGTTGAAAGATCCACACTGGAGTCAAATGAACTCCTCAATTATTGCCGCCCGAATAAACCTCCCGTTCCAGAGGCTCTCAGGGGAGTGGGCATCTCACCCCAGGTTCAAGGTAATAGATATTTCTAGATAGAAAGTGCAAGAGGCTCCATTGTAATGATTGTCAAGTTATAAGATTCTCCAGGTTAACTGACCCTCCTCCCACCCCCAGTCTTTAACAATCCTGAAGCAAGCGTGTGCCAGCCTCCTTTCCCTTTGTGCCCACATGGCCATCCCCCAGCTGCCTCATGGATGACAGATATTTCCATTCTGCAGGCTCCGGTCATTCCCAATCCTTTTTCACAGAAAATATGCAGTGAGTGTTAATGGGGTTACAGAGAGATTAATAGAGCTCTCAGGGTGTCCAGGCCTGGCTGGTGTTTCTCTAGAAAGCCCTATCCGCTCAGAAAAATTTAATGGTAAGACTTAACCCATTAAGAGAGCAAGCACACAGCTCTGCCCATCATGGCTTCCTCTCTTTTCCTTCTGACCACACCAAGGTTCCGCATACTTTGCAGCAGCTGAAGGCTGCCTACATGCTGGGAGCCGTGTGGGGATACATTTGCAAACACTGCACTGTGCTATAGTTGTGGTTTCAGGACTCAGAAGGCTGAGGCATGGGGATGGTGAGTTTGAGGTCAGCCCTGACTGTATAATGAGATTATTGTCTAGAAGGAAGGGGGAGGGGAAGAACAAGAGGAGAAGGAAGAGGGGAAGGAAGGGAGGAGAAGGGAAGAGGGAAAGGAAGAAGGAAGGAGCTTGACCTACTTCTTCGTTCTGCTTAATACCCAGAGGTTTGAGGAATAAACTTTACCTGCTCTCCTTGAAATACCTGAAAACCATGTTGGATTATACCTGTATTTCTGACTCAGTGAGCAGATGCTGGGGAGTACTGCTCCCTTTAGGTAGCAAAAGGTATGTGTATACACCTTCCTGGCTGTTAGCTACAGTTGGTTATCTAACTGTCCCTCCCCAGGGGGCACTTCAGTTTGTGTGCCCTGACGTTTATATCACTAAAGGTAACATCACTATTAAGACCTCCTCTGTGATATATGTGACAATGTGTGGTCATAGCACAACGTAGAGAAAACTAAAGGAAGACTTTCCCTGAGTAGGTGGACTTTGTGATTGATTCCCACAACCCAGCAGAACAATACTCCAAGCTAGACTACTGAAAAACAAAAGAAATAAATAGAGCATGTGGTTTTCCCCCAGTGTGATACTTTTATAATCCTCTGTTAACCTGTCATTCAGCTCCCTAACTGGGCTATAGCACAGGTTGGTTTTGAACTCCTAGAAAGAAGAAAGCAGAAGAGGGAGAAGAACCTGTGCTCCCATTGGTATCCATGTGCTTCTGCAGGTCCTGATGGGAAGTCACATGGTCTGAGACTGGAGGCCTGAGCCTGCATCCTGATCCTCATCTAAAAGTTCAGAGGACCAGTTCCCAACAACCAGAACTGGTCCAGAAGTCTTACCACCTGCTTGCTGAGTCCCAGGACTCTGTGTGTGTGTGTGTGTGTGTGTGTGTGTGAGAGAGAGAGAGAGAGAGAGAGAGAGAGAGAGAGAGAGAGAGACCCAAGTAGGAGTTGGAGAGTTTCTGACAGTCTCCTGAAGGGTATTAGTGTGTCCTGGATGGAGTGGGCACTCACATCTATTGTTTGCCATCAGTACCTTCAAAGTCTGATACTGATGCAGCCCATCTGATCTGCTGATGAAGAAAACATCATTAGTTTCTAGAGCAGCAGCTTGAGAGCTTGAGATCAGGTCAGTTCAAACACACCATTAGGTCACATACCACATATACCACATAGACACACACAGATATCTCACACACACACACACACACACACACACAATTAATACAAACCAGAGGCACCTACATAAATCACACATACTTCATGCATACCACAGAGACACACACATACATCACATGCACATGCCTGCCACACTCAACACACACCACAGAGACACACATATACCACACATACTATAAGCACAGACTATATACACACATGCTCAGCACACAAATACATATACCACACATGCCACAGACAGACATACAACACTCACATACTTATACTACAAACACATACCACACTCACAACTCAAATTCTACCTAGCTCTATAAGCTAGGAAGTGTGGAAGGACTGGGTTCACATCTGGAGCTTCAAGATTTTAATTCTGAATGCCCTTCTGGGAAAATGCTAGAAACAACGCATGCAACTGTGTGCCCAGGTAAAGGAGACTACAGGTGTGCACAGCTGGGAAAACAGGCAGAGAACCCTAGTCACTCCTCAATACAGCTGCCTCCCTTTTGGGAAACTATAATGGGGGCCAGAGATGTGCTTCATCCATTAAAAGTACTTGCTGCTCTTGCAGAGGACCCAGGTTTGATTCTTAGCACACACACAGTGGCTCATAACTACCTGTAATTCCAGTTCCAGGAAATCCAGTGCCCTCTTCTGACTTCCACAAGTGCCAGGCATACACATGGTAAACAGACATACATGCAGGCAAGTGGTCAGACACAAATACATCCCCAAAGAAAGCATGCTGGACCCCTATGGTCCAGAGTATATATGCTGCATGGGGATAGGATTTAATTCTCACCTTCAGCATGTACCGTGTGACCTCAACCCGATGGCATGCCCTCTCTGATCATGACTTCCTGAGGGTTTCTGTGAGCTCCTCTATGGAAAACCTAGAGCGCTGTGCTTCAGCTCTGCTGGGACCATATGATTTCCATCTGTGGGAACCACGTGTGATATTGCTTGACACTCTCAGAAGACTCTGGGATGCAGTGTGGAGTTCTACCACATCACACTCCCTCTCTGGCAACAGACAATAGCCAGATACTCACAGTGCCATCAATTAGTACAGGTGCCTGAGTAAGGGTGTCACATAAAACCCAACCCTACTTTGACTCGAGATGGAGACATTAAGGGAAAAAAAAAATCAACCTTTGCCACCAATAAGAAAGTATAGGCTGACTCATTCTAACAAATATAGGGTAGCTTGAGAAACAGAAGATGGCCTTGCCCAAAACACAACCACCATCTAGGTAGAACCCCCCCCCCAACCTCCCAGTGAATAACAACATTCCTGTGACTCCCAAGGAGCTGGCACAGCAACCAAATAGTACCTTTCACACACACACACACACACACACACACAATGACTCTGGCCACCCATGCACCTTAGGGAACTAGCTGGGGTGGGGGAGGGGAACAAAAGTATTAAATGCACTTCTCAGGAGCCGACCTGGCTCCTGAAAGGCCCATGTGTGGCCCATCTGGAAAATTCATTGTCCTGTAGCCGACCTATATGGTCCTATTTATCCTCCCGTCAGGAATCGCCCTGTGGGCAGCTGTGTAAACTCCAAGGGAAATGGAATATCGATTTGCAATCTCTTAGAAACACACACACACACACACACACACACACGAACCACTTTCAAAGCAGTGGCTTCCAACATCTTTGCCACCGGTTCTTCTTACTCATCTTTACTTATAGCTTTATGTTTGGAAAATGACCCTGCCATTGGTATATATTAAATAAAAGCTTCTTCCTTATCTTTAAGGCCCCCTTCCTTTCAATACCATTCCACATTTCTAAGACCCAGCAAGTAGTCACCAGGTGGCCTTAAGTCTGTGCCTGTGGTCCACACACTCAATTGCTATTGTTGGTGCTCCCAACAACTGACTGGACTGGGTTCCACAGAACCTGCACTTAACAAAGCTATACCAGACACCCATGCTGGCATTCTGAGGGCCACTTGAAGAAATACAGAAATTTGTATTTGTAATTTTATGAGGTCTCATTTGTCAATTCTTGATCTTAAAGCATAGCTATTAGTGGTCTGTTCAGAAACTTTTCCCCTGTGCCCATGTGCTCAAGGCTCTTCCCCAGTTTCTTTTCTATTAGTTTCAATGTGTCTGGTTTTATGTGGAGGTCCTTGATTCACTTGGACTTGAGCTTAGTATAAGGAGATACAAATGGATCGATTTGCATTCTTCTGCATGCTAGCCACCAGTTGAAAAGACTGTCTTTTTTCCACTGGGTGGTTTTACCCCCTTTGTCAAAGATCAAGTGACCATAGGTGTGTAGGTTCATTTCTGGGTCTTCAATTCTATTCCATTGATCTACCTGTCTGTACCAATACCATGCAGTTTTTAACACTATTGCTCTGTAGTACTGCTTGAGGTCCCAGATACTGATTGCCCCAGAAGTTCTTTTACTGTTGAGAATAGTTTTAGCTATCCTGGGTTTTTTGTTATTCCAGATGAATTTGAGAGTTGCTCTTTCTAACTCTATGAAGAATTGAGTTGGGTTTTTGATGGGAATTGCATTGAATCTGTCAATTGCTTTTGGCAAGATGACCATCTTTACTATATTAATCCTGCCAATCCATGAGCATGAAAGGTTTTTCCATCTTCTGAGGTCTTCTTCAATTTCTTTCTTCAGAGACTTGAAGTTCTTGTCATACAGATCTTTCACGTGTTTGATTAGAGTCTCACCAAGATACTTTATATTGTTTGTGGCTATTGTGAAGGATGTCATTTCCCTAATTTCTTTCTCAGCCTGTTTATTCTTTGAGTATAGAAAGGTTACTGATTTGCTTGAGTTAATTTTATATCCGGCCACTTTGCTGAAGTTGTTTATCAGCTGTAGGAGTTCTCTGGACCTCCACCAAATTCTAATGCTACAGGGTTTATTTTGAGCCCCAGCTTATAGAAGAGGAAATAAAGAAATAGGAACTCAAAGAGACTTCCTTAGGTAATGGAGAGCCATGAGCCACTTTCAACTTGGCTCCATTTCCCACTAAGGGCATCATCACAGTGTGTATGTTCTCAGCTTGCATACAAAGCCTTTGTACTTAGGCCCCACAGTTGGTCACCTTGCCCTGCCCAGAGACAGAAAGTATCCACCAGAAGAAGACTCCAGGGCAGGAACTCAGAGGAGGTTCATGCAGGCTCTGGAAAATGTCTGGAGATCTGTGGGAGCCACAGGTTGCTGGGTCTATAACAAAGAAATTCAGTGCCTTTGTTTCTTTTTCCAGTTACCATGATAAGATAGATGGTCTGACAAACACAACTTAAAGGAGAAAGGATTTGGCTTAGTTAAGTTTAAAATTCCATCATGGCAGGGAAAGCCAGAGCCACAGAAGGTTGAAGCAGCAGGTCACATCACATCCACAGTCAGGAAGCAGAGAGCAATGACGCTTCTGCATGCTTCACTTTCTCCATTTATACAGGATCCCAGTCAGAGGAATGCCCACAGCATGTGGGTCTTCCTAATGGAATTAACCTAATTCCTCATATACCATAGACACACCAGTTGAGAAATATTGACTGAGGAAGCTCAGTGCACCACTCATGGAGAACATGGACACCAGGCTCCCATTCATGCAGAACTCATGTTCTCTCTAATTCCAACATTGGCATTTCTCCTGTAACACTGTTGGGTAAAGGGCCCATGGTATCATGAATACATAAAGCTTTAGGAAATTGTCCTCTCCATCCTGGGAGAGACAGATGCAGATGATTAATATCTGAAATGACCCCAGGAAGAACAATATAGTATCAGGGTTTGTGTGTATGCATGCCTATACATGTATGTATCTGTACATGACAGTATTAGGTCAGAAAACACAGCTCTCTGAAGCAAAGGGTCTTGGAACATTGAGGATGCATTGGGAATCTCGTCGCCAGCCAGGTTTCACACACAGATGCCTTCAAGGCAATGATGATTAGTGTGGGATGATGCCCTAGTTCTGTCTAAGATAGCATCCCACCCCTACACCTGCCCTTGTCCCTAACCTCCAGCAGTGACTCCTCACTGTAGTGCAGAGCTTCCCTGCTCACACTTTTTTCCTGTGCCCATGTGCTCAAGGCTCTTCCCCAGTTTCTTTTCTATTAGTTTCAATGTGTCTGGTTTTATGTGGAGGTCCTTGATTCACTTGGACTTGAGCTTAGTATAAGGAGATACGAATGGATCGATTTGCATTCTTCTGCATGCTAGCCACCAGTTGAAAAGACTGTCTTTTTTCCACTGGGTGGTTTTACCCCCTTTGTCAAAGATCAAGTGACCATAGGTGTGTAGGTTCATTTCTGGGTCTTCAATTCTATTCCATTGATCTACCTGTCTGTACCAATACCATGCAGTTTTTAACACTATTGCTCTGTAGTACTGCTTGAGGTCCCAGATATTGAAAAACTTTAAATGTAGAAGTGAAAAGGGCTATTTAGGAAGAGGGCAGGGCAGGAGGCATTGCTCTGCCTGCCGTATTCTCATAGTCACCCTCCAGGCCTTGTGCTGTTCTGTTCCTCATAAAGTCAGAAGCCCAAAGGGGGCATGAACCATATGTGGGTGTTAAGTCAAATTTTTAAATTACAGCGTACAGTAAGTGACACATTTCACCTCACACCCACATGGGTGCCCAGTACCTACCCAGCAGGTTCTGCTCCAAAGGTCATTTCACAAGCTAAACTTTACTACTCACAGTACACAATCGTGGGTTCTGATATCTGACCCCAACTCATAAGCTGTATCTCCTGGCCCACAGTGTGAGTGTTCACTAAGGGACATTCTATCCATGGTAAGTACTGACTCACTCTGGCTGTTTGCACCATGCAAGTGGCTTTTCTAAGTTCTGATTGCATCACTGGAGGATGAAAATGTTCCTTCCTAGAGCGGGTGAGGCAGTGAGACCTGAAGACATGCCCACGCAAGATGCAATGTGTGAGGTCAATGAATGGCAGGGGCATTGCTCCTGACTTTCCTTCTACCCTCTACCTCAACGCTATGGGGAATTTTGGCAGCATGGAAGAGCACATTCTCTACAGTGGAGAGTGACATCTGCGCCCCTTTGTATATGCTCCTCTGCATCAGCACTATTGGCAGATTCTGACCTTGCTGCCCATCAAAAGCCTTCCATCCATTTCTGGGCATGGCTTGTCCTCCCGCCAACCTTCTCACATCTGGTACACGTGTCATGAATGTTTGAACTGCAGTCAGATTTGTTCTCGTTGGCCTTGGTGCAACCGAGGCCCTTAGGACACACGCTGGGATGAGTTATGCAAGGGTCAGACCCAGTCCTCACCCAGCAGTCTCTCAACCATCAAGTTCCTCTCTTGCAGAGAGTAGCTTGCACTCCTTCAACAGCATGCAGTGGTATCATAGAGACCAGAAGAGAGATCACTTCCTGTTCTTCTTCTCGGCTTCACAGATAAGAAAACAGGTCTACTTGCCCTGCTCTGCAAATGTGCAGAAGGAGATTTGTTAGTTACTGGTAGTACCTAGAGAAACAAGCACAGCTCCTAAACCTAAGACTGTGCTTATTTTCATAAGATCCATAATTCTACCCACAGGCCTCTGGGTTGGAGCCTAGAGCAGCTGGTGCTGTGTGTGAGTCATGTACAAATGCTGGAGACAGCAGAACTCCAAATCTAGTGGGAGTGGGTCTGTATGATCTCAGATTCTCTACTTACTCTGGCCATAGCAACTCAACACATCTCCATGATTAAGTAGTCATCTTTCTTTGATTCCCCAAGGGTCCAGACATCTATTCCCCTTCTGCCCACAGTCACCATTAATGGCTGCTTCCTGCTCCAGAGATCCACATTTGCCCTGACCCCCCTACCTAGAGCCCTCACTCACAGCAGCTGCAGATGCACAAGCACACAGCAAAGACTTTCCTGTCACATGCTACAGAACAGAATCTGGCAAATGGCCACGAGGCTTTGCCTGTTATTATTGAAGCTGTCTTCCTCCCTATCCTCGGGCTGATCAGAAACCATACACATCCCGGGCATCTACTTTTGGCCCCCAGACCTGAAGCAGTTATAACCTGATCTTCAGCAGAAACGTAATGACGGGAAGACATTTTCCTCCTGTGATGTGGAAACGAAAAATGCCCCAAATTGCCCAACATCAGAACCCTCGGAAACACCTAACAGGATGTTTTGACACATACAGCTCAAGCTTCAGACAAGCCCTTCCCCGTGGAAAAGTGAGCTGCGTAAAGAAAAGGCAAGGCTTAAGAAGTCTGAATAACCGCAGAATTGGCTTGAAAAGCTGACCATGGAAAGACGGGCGCACGGTGCCTGGGCCGAGAGGGCAGCTTTTCAAAGCAAATCTTGGTCTTTTGCAGCTAAATAAAAGTGAGGTGTTTTCCCAGAGTCACCAGGAAGATAGACTTGTGTCAACTGCACTGCCACTCTGGAATACAGACTTGAACCTTTAACCAACCAAAATGCTGAGAACACAAGACCTCAGGAAAAACAAAACAAAACAAAACATGCCTCCCCTCTGCTGCACAGCATTGGCTCCCCCAGCAGTCTCATGTCTTTTATGTTCCTGGCTGGGACCCCTACCCTGATTCACTTAAAATGCTCACCAAGATGCCCCAGGGTTTTAAGGCCAGCAGACCCCAGGGCATTCCTCCTATCTCCCCTGCCCATGAGTCACTAGTCCTGAGCAATCTGTAATATCATTTCAATTTATTCAGTTGCTCAGGTTGAAAATGCATCATGGCCACCTTCGTTCATGTCCCCAACTCATACCCAGTTTTAGCAAACTGGACGTGCCCACCTTCAAACCTGGCTATATGCCCTAGCATCATCATTCAAACTGAAGATGTCTCCGCTCAAGCCTGGATGTCTGCGGCATTCTCTTCCTGGGTATTTTAGTTTCCTGTCCCAGCTGTCCAAGAGTGTTCCAGACCAACCGGAGGGATGCTTTGAGGGTAAATGTCACATCATGTCACTTCTCTGCTCAGAATTCCCCACAGGCTCCAAATGTCACTGAGGATCGTCTACCTACACACTCTTTGGTGCTAACTCTCCTCCCCCCCCCTTGCTTCTTCTGTTCTGATCCTCAAGCTTCCTGTTCCCCACTGCACCCCTCATTTCCACTATGCTCCAAACTCAAAGTTTTCTTTTTTAATTATCATTTTCCTAATTAGCATGCAAAAAGCTTGGATTTCATTATGGTATTTGCATATATGTGTGCCTGTTTCCCGCATCCCTAGGACCCCATAGAGTACCTAACACCCGATCCTCATCCCTAAATACATGGACAGGTGAATTTATTTAAGAGCTTCTTTGCAGATTGATTTCTTTTTTTAACATAGGTAAATTTATCTTAAAGAAAATAATATATCTGGACTATAAATGAGCCAGCATTCAAAGTCATAAAGAGAACTTCCCAAAAAAAGAAAACACACACACACACTAAGCTGGACACTGTTGCCTGCAAAAAGAGAAATCAGCAGACATCTAAAGACATATTCACAACCAGACTGAGACTGCTCTTAACTAATCAAAGAAGTCAATAAAGAACTGAAAGACAAATAGCTTCCAACTCCCGGATTCCACGTTAGCTGATCTTGGGTCAGAATATCACCTAGACACTTTCTCCACCACTCATAAATATTGAGCATCCCACACTGCTGTAAGCAATAAAATAGATATTAATGGCCTTCCGTTCTCAGAGTGTGGGTTCCTCCCCCATTTTCCCTGCATCTGTATAGGGCAACTCAATTTTCTCAGTTGCTCAGGTCAAAGCCCACCTCACCATCTGCCTTGTTCTCTTACATCACACATGCCCAGCCTGTCAGCACATCCCTTTTACTCCTCCTTCCAAATACCCAGTGTGTGACCCCAGAGGACTGTGCACAATATTCCCTTTCCTAATGTGATTGGGGGAGAGGTGCGGAGAGAGGTTGGACATAGATTCTCCCCCCATCCCCCCAGACATGTACAGTGTGGCATGGAGATAAAGTGCATGTGTAATTGACAAGCCTATAATGGAGAGGAGCGCGTTGTAAATCCCATAAGGAATGCAGAGATAGCATGGTGCGCATTGGGACCTGAATCAAGACAAAAGCTTAACAAGCAGGTTTACAAGTTCATGTGATCATTCCTCTTGTGTGTGTGTGGGGGGGGGGGGTGTTTCTTTGTATGCAGGTCTCAGGAGACTTGACACAAGACTTGCTTTATCCAGTAAGGTAGGTGGGTGTGTGAAATCAGAGTCAAGACACACACCTCATGGGACTGTTCAATTTTCTCTTCAAGAACAGCATGGCAGGAGAGGATGTCATTCAGTAGAGTGCTTTTGTAGAATGTGTGAGGCCCTAGGATTGAGCTCTAGCACTGTAGGAGGAGAAGAGGAGAAGGCAGAAAGGAGAAGGAGGAAGAGGGATTCACCATGTTGTCTACTGTCCTTCCAGTTGAACACTGGAAATGCATAGAACAAGTCACCCACACCAACGTGCAAAGTCACAGAATGCTTGTGTGGGGGTGGGTGCCAGTGAGGTAGGTCTTCACTGTAGACATCCAAGAAAGGAGCTGCAGGAACAAGAGAGAACTTTGGGAATCCACCAGGGCTACTTCATCCTGGGGAGGGGGGTGTCATGTGGGTAGATTCTATCCCTACAACACACACACACACACACACACACACACACACATGCACACGCATGCACATTAGTACCTAAGCACATGCACTCATATCTCACGCCAATCTTTCTATATTGCAAACCTGCAGAGTTTGGTGGGGGGAAAACAAGCCACCAAGACTGTAGTGGGATGTGGAAGCTATCGCAAAAGTGGCTCTGATCTCACAGCCCATGGAGCAAGCAGCAGAAGAAAGAGCAACATCAGGTGAGAGTTCCCCCAAGCATCTGGGTGTGGGTACCAACTCCTGGTGGTTCATTTGTGTGCACTGAGAACTCACTCTTCTCCCCTGCATCCGCATGCCATGGTTTCCTGCACCATCACCCCCATTTCCATCCTGTGCCCTTTCAGTCAGCATGGTGATGAGCAGTCCTACATGTCCCGCTCCGGCAGTTGGCAAATGTCCATCCTGACTTCAGTACACCACAAAGAAGAGCCTGAGACAGACTGAAGCTCAGGGAGTTTGAGGGTGTATTGAATCCAGTAGGGCAAGGGGTGGGGGGAGAGTGAGGAAGACAGCCTGGGGACATGGACAGGGACGAGCAAGTGGGTTCTATGGGCAGCTGGGCTCAGCCCCACTGGAGTCCTCCTGGGAAGCTATCCCCAGAAAGGACAGGTATTTATTTACCCAGAACCTCTGACAGTGCTAACCACATGCATTGCATGCACATATGCACATGCACACTTGTGCATACACACACACACAGGAGTGCAAGCAAAGGGAACTGTCCACCCCTATACACAGAACTCAGATGTGCCAAAAGGAACAGCTCAGTAGCTGCCCTGTGTTCTTTCTCCTGAGCAGCAGGCCCAGCCACCCACAGCACTGTTCAGCGTCTCCGATACAGCAGCACTAGCCTTTCCTTTGCCTGACACCTTCCCTTCCCTTTGTGAGTCCCAGAATACAGGAAATGATGCACCATCTACTCCATTTTTACAACCTCAAAGATAACAATTTCTCCCACCCCCTCGTCTCTAGGATGAAAATTAGATTCTAAGTGCCGATCCAGATCTCTCCTAGCCACCATCTCCTCCACCCCACCATCATCTGTCCCCTGTGAAACTGCCTGGATTCTCAGCATCTGCCCTGATAAAGGCTTGTGTACTAACTAGCTCCTTGATGTGTTTGCTGCTTATCTTCCACACCTCACAGGTAGGTTCCCTATAACAGGATGTATTTGTCATGGTTCACCCATTCCCCCGCCCCCAAGTCGAAAACAGTCCCTGGCCCATAACGGGTGCTCAGCAGATTTTTGTTAACTGAACAAATAGCTCACAGGGTCCTGCAAAGCTCATGCTGGCCTCCAAAGCTGAAGTTGATGGGGTGTTTCTCATTGAATCCTTACTATGCCTTTCAGATCGGTCCCAGAAGCAGACTCATAGGAAGAGTTAGGCAGGCGTCCTGCATAGAGGGCAACAGTCCTACAGCCAGTATCCCAACCAGACACGCCTATGGTGACCACTGACATTCAAAACATGCACTATACCATCTTCAGCTCTACAACTTTGCATTTGTGTTAAATGACAAGGAAGTTACAAGCCTGCCTTGGCCATCCCACACATTCCCAGTCCCTCTCCAGAGATGTGGCTTCCCCTCCCCACTCACAAGCTCCTCAAGGACAGTGGCCATCAGCACTGGCCCCGGGGGAACATTTCTCTCACTGGTACAGCTGGGATTTCCTTGCAGAGAGAACATAAAGATTAACTAGGTGGGGAAATTTCTCCCTTGGCTCTGAAGCTTGGTACATTTGTCTGATGTGGTGCATATTCTCCAGGAGACAGGCTAAATTACTAATGGACTGCTGTATTTAAAATATATTTACCAGTGATTTACAGCACGGTGGGTAATGTATGTTTCAATAATTTCTTTTTCAACATGGGAGAACCTCAACATATAAATATCTCAGGTTAATTAGTGTTTATTTAACATTTTGTTATGTTTTTCTGGGTGCCCAGAAGGGTGTCATCAGTAGTGCTATACCGGTTCTGTGAGCAGGGACAGACCCAGCGGGAAGGACCTAGCTTCTCTGCAGGAAACTTTGAGAAGCAGTCCATGTGCATATTGTCACAATGTTGTTGAGTATGTTTTGTGATATTTGTTAGTGGCATTAAATTAGGCAATTTGCAGCTGGAGAAGTGTTTCAGTGGGTAATAAGGCTTGCTCTGCCAACTTGAGGACCTGAGTTCAAATCCCAAACACTGTGTTGAAATCTGGGCATGGCTGTGTGCATCTGCAATCCCAGCACCATGGGGAGTGGAGACAGGACAGTTGCTGAGGTTTGCTGGATGTCAACCAGCCTAGTACACGCTTCCATGTATATATAAATGCATACTCCTACATACACATAGACACATACAACACACATGACACACACCCACAAAATAAACAGACAAATAAAATGACACTACACTACACAAGTTTTAACTTGAAGGCTTCTCTTAGTGTTTCTAAAAGTTGGTGACACCTACTTCTTTCCAGAGCTTCCCCCAAGCTGGGTGGCCAGGGTTCTCCAGTCCCTAAAAACCTTTAAGAACAGCCTCAGCCTCTCAAATGCATCACTTTGTATGCCCTACCAGACCTGCATGAGACAGTCTAAGGGTTTTATTCAAACTCATATACCGCTTCCAGAGGGTGGGGTGGTAGCCAACCTTGGAGGTAACTGTGGATAAGATTATAGAGATGGACACAAGCTTGACCAGGTCACTCATGTCACTGCTATCTGCTCAGCCACACCCTGTGGCCTCTCATCCCTTGACTGACAAAATCAGGACATGTGGAGAATACTGGTGCACAGCCTAGACTCAAAGGTAAGAATCTGACTCATGATCCCAGTCTCTATTTATTGTCCAGGACATCTTAGGGTTATGGGGACTCTGATATCCTGCTCCTCACAGCCACTATATTAGGCACTTACATTTGCAGAACACTGAACCAGAATGCCAGACAGAAGCAGCTTATGGTGGGCATATTTATTTTGGCTCACCGTGTTGGAATGCTCAGTGAATAGTTGTGTGGCCTGTGCGCCTGAGCAGAACCTCCAGGCAGTGGAGGGAGTGGAGGGACTAAAGCTGTTGTTTTCTTCTTGGCAGGTAGGTTGCATAGAGCACAGCGAGAGGCCAAGAGTGAGACAAGAAGGAGCAAAGAACAGAACCCTTCGTGGATCCATGTCTGCTAGCTCCTACCTCCCAACAGTCCTGGATAGTGCTGCTAGCTGAACATCAACCATTCAGTGGATAAGGCTTTGGGGGAGCGGACACTTCCTATCCAAACCAACACATCTGTGTGTGTGTGTGTGTGTGTGTGTGTGTGTGTGTGTGTGTGTGTGTCTGTGTGTGTGTAAGAGAGAGAGAGAATGATGCCTTCATCAATCTACTTCCAGCCCCATCTCTCTGTCCCTGCCCTACCCCACCTGCTCCATTCCTCCCCACATCACTCAAAATCCCATTTCTGAAAGACCATGGGAGGACCCCAACTGGATGAGAGCCTCAAGCCAATAGTAATATTTTACCCCTCCATAGAAAGGCTGTAAATTCCTCCTGACATCTCTCCAGGAAGGGAGCTGCCACTCTCTCTCTTAGTAGCTAGAGATGAGAACTATAGGACCAGAGAACACAAACAAGGGCAGGCAGGGCCCTAAGCCTGGCCTGACCTGGGAGAAAAGAGGCTTGGGTGCCCAGGGCCCTCCCCAAGTGCTCATGTCAAAGCTATGTGTGTCTGCTTCTCAACACTTTGATTAGCTGACCCAGCTACCAATTGCAGTGTCAGGGCCTTTGGAACACTGAAACATAGACAGCTCAGGTCACTAGCTGAGGACTGAGGCAACTGCCAACCACTAGCTGGGTTGCCCTGGGCTCTGTCTGGATACCTGGAAGCCTCTTTCAGTGGTCAGTCCTTTCCCTAGGTGTGCACTATGCCTGGCACAGAGAGCCAGGACTGAGAAAACGATGCTTTTTTCCCCTGGGCTCTGTGTTCATTAGCACTGCTATCCACATGTCTGAAACCTAGTCCCCCCCTGGCTCTCTTAGACCCTTTGGTGGATGTCTTCCAGACCTTCTTCTGGTTCTTTTTCCCCCTATCACAAAGCAGAAGGCAACCTCTCCTGACTATCTCTGAGCCTCCTTCTTTCCCTTAGAGAACAGAGTTGGCCTTGGGCAGACACAGAACCCAAATTATGCCCAAGTGTGCCAACTGAATGAAGCACCCTTTTCTGAAGAAGAATCTTTTTCACACAATTGTTAACTGATGTGTGCACACACTATTCATGTGTATGCCAGTACATATGCAAGCGTGTGTATGTGTGTGCATGTGTGTGCATGAGGAGGCAGAGGCCCACATGAAGGGCTTTCCTCATGCACTCTGCACCTTATTTGTTAAGGGAAAGCACAGATGCCATCCCACACTACAGCAAATTATGCAATCTTCTGGAGTTCAATTGATGAGCTGCACCTTAGAAAACCTCCTTTTGATCTTGGCATCTCCCCTACCAGGTCAGTGTCTATCTCATTTATATCTATGTATTTATCCTCACTCTCCTCCCCAGTGAGGGAGTTCAGGGTCGTGCAGACATGTCACAGCATACACATGAGAGTAAGAGGGCAACTTGCTGCTTCTCTTCTACAATTTGGGGGATTGAACTCACCGTGTGGTTTGGCATAAACGCCTTTACCCACTGAGTCATCTCACTTGTACATTCATACAATGTGTCTTAAGTCTACCTCTCATTCCTTTCCATCCAGTCCCTTCACTGTTCCTGCCATCACTACACCATGTCCTTCCAATTCCAAATCTCCTTTTTTAAAACCCATGGGGTCCACTTAGTACTCCCAGCATGCACGTGACCATGCCTACTAGAGCATGGGTCACCAAAGAAAACAGGCTCTCTCTCTTCTGGCAGCCGTCAGTTGCCAATAACCCCTCATTAGGGGCGTAACCTCCCAAACTCTTCCCCACCTCCATGCTGGGACTTTGTCTGCCTTGAGCATGAGTCTGGTACACATAGTCACTGTTGCTGTTAGCTCAGAATGTCCATCTACAGTGTTGTGACAGAAAACACTGTTTCCTGTAGTCTCCCACTGCTCTGGGCTCTTAAAATCTTTCTACCCTCTCTTCTCCAATGATCCCTGAATCTTGGGATGAAGGCATGTGACAGAGACGTCTGTCCCACTTGGTGCTGAGTACCCCGCGCTCCCTTACTCTCTGCACACTGACCAGATGTGGGTTTAATCTATGTTAATCACCATCTACTGCACAAAAACACTTCTCTGTTGATGGTTGAGAAATGCACTTATCTATGAGTATAAGAAGTCTCTCAGAGACAGTTTGCTATCATTTAACAGAATAACAACAGAGGGTTCTCCCCTACAGCCTAGGACACACCCAGCTTCGGGTCTTGGCCCTGTTAATGGTCTCAGACATGGGTTTAGTCTTATAGAATGGGCCTTGGATCCAATAAGAAGGCAGTTGGCCATTCACTTGTCCTGTGATGCCAGTATGTAGTGGCTTCAGCAATAGGGACTCACCATCAGATTCTACAAGTAGCTGTACTGGCTGGATTTGTGCATCAACTTGACACAAGCTAGTGTAGTCAGAGAAGAAGGAGCTTTGGTTGAGGAAATCCTTCCGTGAGATCCAGCTGTAAGGCATTTTCTCAATTAGTGACCAGTAGGGGAGGGCCCAGTCCATTGTGGGTGGTGCCATCCCTGGACTGGTGGTGGTCCTGGGTTCTAGGCTGAGCAAGCCAGTAAGCAGCATCCCCTCCATGGCCTCTGCATCAGCTCCTGTCTCCAGGTTCCTGCCCTGCTTGAGTCTCTGTCCTGACTTCCTTCCATAATGAACAGTGATGTGGAAGAGTAAGTAAGCCAAATAAAACCTTTCTTCCCCAACTGACTTTTGGTAAGGGTGTTTAATCGAAGCAATAGGAAACCTGACGAGAGCAAGGGAAAGTGACAGCCAGTCTTCCTCAGCTGCATTTCCACCGTGAATTTCCTGCTCTGAACTTCCTATTTGTACCCTGCCTCAACTTCTTATTTGGATTTCCTGTTTCAGACTCCTATCTGAGGATTTCCTATCTCAGATGCCAGATTTTGTTTTCCCCTAGTTTAGGAAGCTTGGGTGCCAGGTAACTTCAGTCTTGGATAGGCTGCAAATAAATTATGATTTTGTAGACTTTCTGATGTTTTCTAGTGGTTGGGGGGGTGAAAAAGACTCCTTTTTTAGCATGGCTACACTCAGTGCATCCTGAAAAAAAAAAAAAACAAAAAAACAAGGTACTTTTCTCCCTCTCCTAGGGGTTGTACCAGGGCCACTCAGGCCATGCAAGTGCTCCAGCACTCAGTTACACCCCCAGCCCATTTTATACCTTTTATATTGAGATAGAGTCCTGCTTTATAAATTGCTTTGAACTTGGGTTCCTCTTGCCTTAGTGTCCCAAGTAACTAGATATATGGGCATGCTACCAGGACTGCCTTGAAAAGCATACTTTAACATCAAATTTTCTAACTTTCAAAATTGGGGCAGGGGAGCTGGTTCTATGTATACAGTGCAAACAAGGAGACCTGCGTGTGATCTTCAAGAATCCACATGAAAAATTGGAGGGAAGAAGACAGGAGGATTCCAGAGGCTGAATGGCTAGACAAATGAGGTCTAGATACAGTGACAGACCTTATTTCAAAGGAGGTCCTAAGGAGGCAGCATGTCCTCTCTCACAGGTGGATGGTGGCTTTGAATCTTTAAGTTCATATTTAAATTGGAACTTCTAGAGAAGT
Organism: Apodemus sylvaticus; assembly: GCF_947179515.1. Lineage (NCBI taxonomy): Eukaryota > Metazoa > Chordata > Mammalia > Rodentia > Muridae > Apodemus > Apodemus sylvaticus. Next base: position 80,534,643 of record NC_067472.1, on the reverse strand, counting down.
CAGAAAAAACAGCAAGGAGGTTGGAAGTGTTTTTTAAGATGGGAAAGATAGAATGAAGTGATGGGAAATATAGAGTTGTTAGCCAATGGGTCCCAAACCTAGCAGGCTGTGTTCATTGCTCTTGGTTACTATCTTCATTATGGTTTCTATTGCTGTGATGAAACATCATGACTAAAAAGCAACCTGGGGAGTGTGGTGATTTGAACAGGTTTGGCCCCCATAGATTCATGTGTTTGTATGCTTGACCACAGAGAGTAGCACCATTAGCCTTGTTGGAGTGGGTGTGACCTTGTTGGAGTGGGTGTGACCTTGTTGGAGTGGGTGTGGCCTTGTTGGAGTGGGTGTGGCCTTGTTGGAGTAGGTGTGGCCTTGTTGGAGTGGGTGTGGCCTTGGAGTACGTGTGTATCTATAAGGATGGGCTTTGAGGTCTCCTAGTGCTCAAGTTCCAACCAGTGCAGGAGAGTCTCTTCCTGGCTGCCTTCAGATCAAGGTGTAGAACTCTCAGCTTCTCCAGCACCAAGTCTAACTGCATTCTGCCATGCTTCCTACCATGATAATAATGGACTGAACCTCTGAAACTGTAAGCCAGTCCCAATTAAAAGTTAGCTTTTATAAGAGTTGCCTTGGTCATGTTGTCCCTTCATAGCAATGAAATATTAAAACAAGGAGGAAAGGGTTTATTTTGTTTACACTTCCAAATCATACTCCATCGTCAAAGAAAGTCAGGACAGGAACTCAAACAGGCTGGAACCTGGAGGCAGGAGCTGATGCAGAGGCCATGGAAGGGTGCTGCTTACTGGCTTGTTCTCATAGATAGCTCAGCCTGCTTTCTTATAGAACCCGGTACCACTAGCCGGGTACCACTAGCCTCACCCACAATGGCTTGAGCCCTCCCCCATCAATCACTAATTGAGAAAGTGCCTTACAGCTGGATCTTATGGAAGCATAATCTCAGTTGAGCTTCCCTCTTTTCAAACAACTATAGCTTGTTTCATGATGAGATAAAACTAGGCAGTGTACCATCTCCAACTTGAAGCGAGTATGGGTTGTGATCCTGGGGCTTCCCTGAGAGCCCCAGACACAAATGATAATCTTCACCTATTAAACTCATGGCCGACAAGAAAGAAGAAACCTTCAGAGGCCCCATGAGCCTGAGGTGACTTGGGGCCTCTGTGAGAAAGGCTTCCAGCTCACTCTCCAGCTCTGCTTGGATTCTATCCTCAGAATCCTTAGAGCAGGGGGCAGAAGGTCTTACTAACACCTGAGTACCACTAAGGAAGGTAGAGCAGGAAACTCCCTTTGCTGTAAGGAGAAGACAGGAAACAGTGGGTAGCCATAGCCCAGGCAGAGCTGGGGAGGGGAACTCACCTCTCCTTGCAAATTCCTAAGCAGATGTGAAGTCATCAAGACACCTGTTCTTCTCCTTATGTGTGAAAGAGATCCAGTAGCACACACCTCATGGTGTCTATACTGTGAGGGGAGCTAATATCACACAAGAGCTAAATGCTACATCTGGGAGAAGCACACTTGGCTCTGCAGAAGTGGTTTCTGCTTGCCCCTGACTGAGCATCTTGCCTGAGGCATGCCACATACTGCTTCAAGTCTTGCTCTCAGAAACCCAGTCTTCCCTCTGTGCACTGACAATCACAGAGCTCACTGGAGCTCCGACTTCAAAACCCAACGTAAGGGCAGAGGCTATTTTCTGGTTGGCAATTAAGTAAAGCATATCTAATGCAGAAGAATGTTCCAGCTGTTAGTCTTAAACCAGAGACAAATGGCCAACTGTGGTACCTATTTAACATATCAAAGCTGACCTGCCCACCAGGTTCTCCCAGCATCCCTCACTCCCTACCTGTTACAGGATATGACTGGCACACCCACCCCTACCCTGAACTCTCCAGCTCAGAGCTGGACTGCCCTTCCCCTGGCAGCTCCTCTTACATAATTCAGGCATCTTGGCTACGCTAGTCCTTTTTATCTTTTGCCTTTTTGTCACCTTGGCCTCTTGGTCTCCTGGATCTCCTCTCCCACCCCTATCTCTCCACACATGGCCCAGCTCAGGGTCAGGTTCACTCTGGACTCTCACAGATGTCTCTGCCTCTAGCTATTCTCTCCCTCACACACAATAAACTTTCTCCCCCACCATACCCAGGAGCAGTCACATCCTCCTTTTTATTTCTTCTTTTAATTCATCAGCTTTTGCCACATCCTTTGCTCTGGGAGGCCAAGTGTGCAGTGAGTCATGAGATAGTGTGGGAAATGACATTGAAATGCCAGCTAAGTAACGACAGCCTGCAGGTCATCTACAAGAGCATCTCAGCCTTACTTCCCTGGAACCTGCATCTCTATCTTCATCACCATCAAGAGTGAAGGTCTGACCTTGGTACCACTTCAGATACCCTGATGAAACAGTTTCATGTCACAGGATCCCAGAGAAAACTTCTCTTAAAACACAGAAGCTCTGTGACAATGCCTCTTAAAGTCTCTAGAGTTCTGGGGTTCCCGGGATGCCAGCTTCCTTTCCCAACCTCTGCAGTGAACTCTATGCCATGCCCTCTCCATTAAGCAGGCGCCTTAAGTTGTGTAAACAGTTGTGACTGTTTAAACAATTGTGGCTGTGTGACTCTGGCTTAGAGGCCACTTGTCCAGCTATACAGGACTGAGAACCCAAGAGAAGCAAACGCCAGACAAGACCAATAAACTCTGAACAGACTACCCAGGCAGGATTTGCGATACATGCTTTGCCAAAGCACCAGAGACTATGGCAAGCAGTGGTGATATATCCAACAGCTGGCCAACATGGTGGGACCAGACAAGTCAGGGAAGCCAGTGTGTCCAGCTAAGAGTGCTATTCAATGTAGCTGGCTCTTGGGGCAGCATAGAGCTCAAGTTGTAAATCCAAAATTCTAGGCTAAAATCCTGACTACCACTGAGAAGCATCCTAGAACAAGAAAATTACTCACCCTTTCTGATTTTATTTTTGTTTTTCCATCTGAAAAGAGTGATGTCTGTCACTTTAAGTGTTGTCACAAGGATTAAGTAGTCACTCAAAGGGTTGTGATAAGGATCACACAAAAGTAGACCAGGCACAAGTTAAGCCTCTGGAAAAACATTCAGGTAGGTGGTAAGTCGCCACAAACATTAGCCAATGTTGCTGAGAGCAGACAATGATACAGACAGGAGGAGTGTTATGGAAGAGAGATGGCAGAGGACAGCTGAGGAACATCCCTGTGAGTTTTACTTTATGGATTCAAGGTAGACCCCAAATGGCTTCTAATTACAGGCCCTTCCCTTCTTGATAGCGTTCAATCATCTAAAACGAATTTCAGTGAAAAACTGGCCAAGTCAAACTCACAGAGGAAAAAGCACAATTTATACCAAATAACAGACTTTGTGAGTCTTCATGGGTAATTTGACACACTTTTCTGAGATTCTGGCTCTGCGTTATTTTCTCCTTACGTGCTGTCTTCGCTGCCTCATAGGGAAAGCCATCACCTGGGCTTCTTCCAGCCGCTAAGCCTGGAGCTGCCTGGAATGCGAGGTGGAAGACACCTGAGGGCTCTCTCACAAGGAGTTCTGAGACCCAGCTGGAACTGTCAGCTATGGGCGAGGGCGGGAGAGCAGTCATGATGTGCCAGCCTTGGTCTCACTAGACTCCAAGTGGCTTCCTTTGATGATGTAGAAGGCTCTGTAATTTATCTGCCAGTGCAGGGTAAAACAACAGAAGCAGGAATCATCTAGGAGGCAAGGGCCTGGTGTGTGTAGTGTATGCCTGTATGTGTGGTGATTGTTTGTGTGTTTGTGCATGTTTGGGGGAAGGTTGTTTGCATGTGATGATGTGTGTATACAGAGGCCAGAGGTCAACACCGAGTGTCTGCCTCTATCGCTGCCTACCTTACTTTTTGAGACAAACTCTCACTAAACCCGGAGCTCACCAACTCGGCAAGACTATGGCCAGTGAAGTCCAAGATCCTCCTGTCTCCACATCCCACAGCACTGAAAATAACGGCACGTGCCCCCATGCTGGGCAAGCATTTTATGGACTAAACCATTCCCTCAGCAAAAGGGCCTGTTTTTAAATGGCAAGGTCATTCAGCAGAGCATCTGAGTGCCTGGATCTAGTCCCCGCCCCCCCAACCCCAGCCAAAGCAGCTCATGAAGGACATTATCCTTTGAACTGTCTCCCACAGGCTCAATTAAGCAATTGGTCAACAGACTGGGACCATTTGGGGAGACTATGGAATCCCTTAAAGGTAGAACATAGCTGGAGAAAGTAGGCCACTGAGGGCATGCTTTTGAAGGTTCCCAGCCCTGTCCATACTCTTGCTTCCTGTCTGCCATGAGGTGAGTAGTGTCTGCCATGGTTTTGTCACATGATGTCACAACCATGATGTCCTGCCTCACTACAGGTCCAAAGTCAGCAAAGCCAAGGGCTTTGAACTAAAACCTGTGAAACCAGGAGCTAAAATGTATTCTCCAACTTTAAGGCCTTGGTGCTAACACTGGAATTTTCCCCACAGTGCATGGAAGAATATAAAGATGCTCTGAGCTAGAAGCAAGGGCATGACAGTTCTGCCACCTGCATGCTGCCTGGTCTCCATCTCGATATCTCCATCTGTAAAGTGATGCTTAAGGAAAGCACCAAGTGCTCATGCCATGGATGTCAACATTGCTTCCAGTGATACAAGAGAATTGGCCAATTGAAGCCATATCTTCCTGACACTGGAGCCAAGTGGCCTCAACACAAGAAAGAGACATTATCCTTAGGATGAAGTCAGTTGTGCTGGTCTGAATAAAAATAGTCCAGTAGACTCACAGGGAGTGGTATTACTGTAGGTGTGGTCCTGTTGCAGTAGGTGTGGCCTTGATGCCCTGGGTGTGATCTGTTGCAGTAGGTGTGGCCTTGTTGGAGGAAGCATGTCCGTGAGGTTTCAGAAGCTGAAAGCCAGGCCTAGTGGCTCACTGTCTCTTCCTGCTGCCTGCTTGCCTGCATGTCCCCATGCTTCCCACAGTGATGATCATGGACTAAACCTCTGAACCATAAGACAGCCCTAATTAAATTCCTTTATAAGAGCTGCCTTCATCATGGTGGCTCTTCACAGCAATAAAATCCAAACTAAGGCAGTTGTATAGGTGCCCAAAACTCTAGACTTTCATATCCAAGTATAGTGTTGAATTTCTTGGTTTCCTTAGAGCATCTGCCATGTGGTACATCCAAAGGAAGTTCTTACTCACATCCCCTACGGCAATCACGGATCCTTCTGTAATTTATCTGAGAAAGAAATCACTCGTTTTCAGTTTCTCTCACTCTATTTTATTGTAGGATGGCAGTAAACAGTCTGTTGTGACTTTTTGTTTGTTTTTTAATGTATTTTTTCATTGAAAATAATTTTGCATACAACTTATTATGATTATGATCTCCCTTCCCCCTGCTCCTAGCAGATCCTCCTGCCTCCCCATCCACCCATCTACAGGATTTCTTTTTCTTGTTTAAAAAACAAAGAGGCAAAAAAGAGAAAAGAAGAAAATTTTAAAAGAAAAATCACAAGGAACACACATATATATAAACACAAAATCAGAAACCATAACATACAAGTAAAATACCAGTAACACACACACACAAACACACACACACACACACACACACAACACACTCAAAGCATTGTAAGACCAAAAGTCTACAAAAATACCATTAGATTCATTTAGTGTTAGCCATCTACTGCTGGGAAGGAGGCCTGCCCTGAAGTTTGGTTAATAATCCCAGGAAAACTCATTGGAGAAATCTGATTTTTCCTTTGCAAGCAGATATTGATTGAGGTTGGATAACTGCTTGGTCCAGAATGGGACTTGAGCCCACTTCCTCCTTGCAGCATTGGAACCCATCTGGCTTGAACCTGTACAGACACTGTGCATGCTGCTACAGTCTCTGATTTCATACATGCATCCATCCTGCAGTGTCTGGAAGACACTGTTTCCCTTGAGTCCTGAGTCATCTGTTCCCTCTGGCTCTTAATGTCTTTCCTGAGCCCTGAGGGGAGGAGTCTGAGAAAGGCATCCCACTGTGACCTGTCTGGCAGGTCCAGTTATTCCAGGGTCCCAAAGAGGCACTACCTGTGGGTCAAAAATGGGGGGAAGAGAGAAAGGAGGCCAAGCACACTAAGAAAGACAAAGTCAGTCTGGGTTGTGTCAAGGTCTCATTTAATGTCGGGGAGGTAAAGTGAGTTTTAAGGCTTACAGAGAAGGAAGTGACCTTTACACAGTCAAGAAAAAGGGGAAGGGTGGGGAAATTCTTGACTGCTGGAAGGAAGCGAAAAGTTCATCTGGCAGAGACACCTGCTGGCGGGGGCATTCTGTGGTTTTTCTCGGAATCTTCTCACACGGACAGATCATGGGGAAGGCTCTAGTTAATTGTTCTCATATTTTAGCAGCCACCACCTTAGGGCCGTGAGTAAGCATTAAATCTGAATAACTCAGGACACGGCTTCCCACACCACTGAGGCCTAAGTGCTCCAGAGTCACTCTCTGCAATTCCATTTTGTCATCCATTGTGGGTTTCTGTGTTCACTCCCTGTGAAGGAAATCCTACATGTAAGCCTGGGAAAATGTTTGTCCCTCCCCTTCCCTCACTTCTATAAATAAATCCTTTTGAGTCAACTCTGGAATGTCTCCCAAAGGCCCGTGTGTTAAAGGCTTGACAGTCAGCCTGTGGTGCTTCTGGGAGGTGGTAAGCCTTTAGGAGGTGGGGCCTAGAGCAAGGAAGTGTGATGTGATCTAAGGGAGGATATTGTGACCCCAGGCAACTAAAGCATAGGGCAACCTGGGTGGTAAGTGCCTGCGGTTTACTTGGCCTGAACTAGTCTGCCTATTAGTGTTTCTGAGCTTACTTCTCATGACAGTAGTTCCATTGCAAATGTCACCTCCTCTGAGAAGCCTTCCCTGCCCACTGAAGGCACCACCCCCACGCAAAGCCTCACAGCCTTCTGATTCATATTGTCCTGATAGTGAACATATTCTAAAACAACCTTGATCACCAACTGTCTCCTGACTCTTAAGCTGAAATGTAGGGTCTACTATAGTAGAAGTATTTTGAGCACACCCATTGTTATATTCACAATAGATAAGTGTAATAAAGACATGTGATAGTAGGTCCTAGAGCACCCACTTGGGAGTCAGCAAATACATTCTTGGTGATCTCTAGAGAACAGGATTCTCTCCACGTGGGCTATAGTCAACGCTGTTCTCACCAGTGTCCTCAACTTGGGGACCAGCAAGACCTTCATGATCCAGTGGACTGATTAGCTATTAGCTAGCAACAGATGTAGTCCAGGCGCTGCCAGTGGTGTGTGGGAACATATGGTCACAGTCTGGAAGACTACAGGGAATGCTCTAGTGCCAGCAGGTCCTTTCTCATCTCCAGCCTTCAGCCTGGTGTTGACTTCTCTCCTCATCTTCAACAAATCATTTACACAGCCTGCTGTGAGCCAGAGGCTCTCTCGGGCCTCTTCTCCTGCCCCTTCCCACTCTGCCCACTCTACTGCTGTGCTATGGTCACGCTAGCTTGCCAGCACTCACCGTACTCAACCTTTGCACAAGCTGAGGCCTCATCTTTGCTTTATAGCCCTCTTCTTTGTCTTCTCCCAGATGTTACTCAGAATCTCCTCAACCCCTCATCCTTACCTCCCTATCTCAAGCAGCCCTCAGACCCTCGCTCTGATACTTTCCCTTCATATTATATATTACTTTTGTTATCTCTCTCACACATGCCACACAGAAGGCTTAAGGTATAACTGTATTGTTGACTGGGTCCACAGCCACACCCCAGTGCTATGTGCATAGAGGTACTCAAGGAACTCTGACTAAAATAACCCCCTGGGTCCAGAATGAGCTAGTTGGCTCATACTAATGAGACAGAAATGTACACAGCTGGCAGAAGTGTGCACAGCTTGAGGGGTCACTCACTATTCAAGTCCAGGTAATTCACAAAGCCATCTTACATGTGTACTAACTGCCTACCTCATACAGAAGTATTTCACCTGGAAGGGGAGAAACTTTTCCCTGAAGATAAACAGATTCCTTGAGTCAGAGAGAGCATGGCTGCATTTAGGGGCCATTTTCAACCTCAGTCTGAAGGCTCTTTATTTGTCTGATAGCTGTCTTCATAAGCATGGCACACAGCTGAAGGACAGAAGAGACACTGATGTAGGGTATTAGCAAAGTTTTTCTGAAGGACCCTATACAGACACCTCCATGGTGCTCAGCTCTGTGAAGTCTGTCCTCACCTGATTTGGTTTGTTTTTCAGCCCAAGCTGTACTTTCAAATCTTAACTTGAAGTAATAACTGTCCACAGGTTACACTACGTCACCTTGTCCCCAAAGATTTGATGAGGAATTGAGTCATAAAGTATGTCTGGATATTGTTCATCCCATGGAAGAGATGATGGCTAGTATCGGGCCACCTGACATGGGTGTATGAGCAGGTCTTCAGGATATCTGAGGTACAGCTACACGGTCCTCCCAGCCTGCACCTCTCTGAAGTGGCATCATTATGGCTGGGCTTAAGTAGGTCCTGGAATGTAGGCCAGTCCAGGGAGCCATGGGTCACTTCCAAGTGGTCTGGGACATGTTCCATTTGTCCCTCTATATTTGCTCCACCTTTGCTACCTACCTACCACAGGGGTGAGCATCTCCAGTTTCATCTATCCATGCCCTCATCTCCATCTTCCTATTGGATTTGACTAAAAAATGTAGACAAATCAGAGAATCTGAGAAAAGATGAGTCCTCTAGTCTCTTGCTAGGTCACAGGTTGAAATGAGTGGCTATACATCTTCTCTTTAGAAACTATGAGTCTTCCTGAATGGCCCTCCTTTCCCTCCTGCTTCCTTTGGGTTCTGGTAAGTCTTCCCTCTCACACCTGTTGAATCCTAAAATAATAATGGCTCTCCATCATTGCCAGTCCCAAAGAGCATCCCTATTTCTCTAGTTACCCTTAATCCTACTTGGGGCCCTTCCACAAACTGCTAGAGTGTGTGATGTGACCTCCAACATCTGTGGACACTCTGCACAAGGATGCATGATGCTCAGACCAGAGCAGGACACTTACTCATTTCTGGAGCTATGTAGTGCACTCACTCATTGCTGTACCCATCCGTGCAACTGAAAGATTCAGTATAATGCCTTCAGGAACAGGCAGTTCCAGCTTTTAAGTAAACTCAACCTCTCAATCTTTCTCACCCACACACTCTCTCTCACTCTCTTCCTCTCACTCTCCTCCCCCAACCACAATAAATATGCACACCCCACTCCCACCTCCCTGACTCCTCTTCATGTTTGGTCTTGAGGGATTCCAGACCTTGTTATCTGCTATGAACCCAGTGGTCCGGGAGAGTGCGGCACCCCCTCTGTTCCAGTGCCCTGAGTAAATGCAGCCCAACCTTCCTTCTGCCAAAAGTTAAACATTTTAAATTCCAAGGGATGGTTGTGATTTGTTCTGTTTTCATTCATGTGCCCACTTTTAAATCTGCCACTTATGCCCCCAAAGATCAGGGTGCTAATCTATGATTGGCTGCAGCAGGGTCACATGACCAGCCTGTAGTGGCAGAGCAGGGTGTTCTACACCCAGTTAGGGCCACAGCTTATGTAGGGGAGGGCAACAATCCCTAAGAAGAAAATTCTGAAGAAATAAAAAAATCCCACATGTTCTGCATAGCCACTGATGGATGTGGCAAGAGGCCAACAGAAGGACTTGGGAATCCTGTTTCCTGTGCCTTTCATATGTGGCCAGCAGCCACTCTCTCTAGTTCTCTCTCTTTCCAACAATGTCTCTGGCTCTCAGCCACCCTGCTCCTTGTCTCACCTCATTCCAGCTCTGTTTGACCTCTACATTTGGCCTATGCCTTTGAATGGTGCCCTTCCCTTGCCCGGATTTATGTGTATCTGTGCCTGGCCTTGCCCCCCTGGAGTAGACACCACATTCTCTCTACCATGGGTGCCACTGAGGGATGGAGTCAGTACCACAGCAGGTCAGTTCCTCTAGAAACTGCAGGGTGGTGCCTCAGACCCCGTCCATGAGTGTGAGGAAGGTAACTAGGTTTGGAAAGACAATACAATAGAACAGGGTCCCTGAGCTCAGGCAAGAGATAGCAGAAGTCCAAGTCTTAGGGGTGGATGGATCAACCCAGGAGAGGAAAAAACTGTGGAAAGGTAGCCTCCCAACACCATGACTGGGCTTGTCTGGTCCTGGACACCGTAGGAAAAACATTCTGTCTCCATCCTTTGTCCTGCTGCTTTGGGTGAGGCGTTTCTTGTTTCTGAGCCTTTTCCTTGATTCCATATATCCATCCCATAGACACACTGAGAGGATGCATGCCCTGCTCCTGGTGTGCTGATGGCCCATAATCTACTATAGCCAAAGGACAGCTGGGTGCCATGACAGACAGACTACAAGATCTCAGTGACTAGGCAGAAGAAAAGGATCTCTCACTGTGGTACTTCTGCTTAGCCAGGCTTCCCTGAAGTCCGTCTAGGGTCCAGGGTCTTTTACATCTCTTTTCTAGAATCTTCTTCATACTATGAGGCTAGCTCACAGGGAATGGCCACAAGAACTTTGTCCAAGAAATGATACTTACCACTTTTGCTCACATTGACTGTCTGCTTAGATGCAAAGGATGCTGGGAAATTGAACTGTTAGCAACCAGTTTTCAGCAATTAATTCTACATATAATGTGGGGGAGGGAGGAAGGACCATGATCTCTGTGTAGCCCATATCTACCTCTGGCATTATAATTATCTTTTTTCCCTCCTACCCCACCAATGTTCTTTTGCACCTAAGGTTGGGTGTGAGCATTCTAAGACCTGGAGCTACAGAGACATAAGGCTTGGTAGGGAGAACACAGGGCAGGCCCACCCTCCTTCCCCTGATACACGATAAGGACAGAAAGGAGAATTCCAAGGCTAAGCCCTTCACCAACGAGTTCAGCAAGTCACAACCAGGAAGCTACTGGCAGACATGCCTGAAGCTTTGCTTGGGATGCCATGGAAATGGAAAGCTATTCCCAGGATGCTTAACAGTCAGTCAATGGAGCCAGTGTGTCAATCACTTTCTGCAGATGGGGAATATTGTGGAGACATTTATACCTGTTCCCAACTCTCCTAAACCTTCGCAGCGCTCCTACGCTGGGTCTTGTGTTTCCCAGGGCAGCAGGCTTTCTGTTGTGCTCCTGTGCTGGGTCTTGTGTTTCCAGGCTTTCTCGCTTTCTGCTCAAGCAGCTTCTCCCCAGAGTCTGAGAGCCCAGGGAGGTTTGGGTTCCGAGCTCCACCGCTGACCATCAGCTGTGTGGCCTGAGATGAGTCACTTCATCTCCTGGAGAGAAATGAGCTCCTGGTCAAGCATGCTGGAGAGATGAAGCCATGCTCAGTACCAAGCACAAAGCAGAAGCACAAATGACAACTGCTCTGATCTGTCATTAAAGCCGTACCATAGACTGACAGCTCGAGCCCGGCTCACTGCTGGGAGATGACACTGGCTATAGCATAGCTGCTAGTCACTCAACAGCCATGCAGCCTTAAGCAAGTGGCCTCAGTTTCCTCAAGATGCAACAGTGTTATTAACAGGACCTGGCCATAGGGTCATGAGAATGATGTGTGTAAAGTACTGGGCAAGATGCTCCAACCAATGCCAGAGGCTGGCACTGTCATCGCTGGGCTTGTTTTGTAGAGGAAGGAAAGGCCCTGCCCTTGGTCTCCCCGCATGCCAGACATCCACACCTGGGACTATTGCTTCTTTTCTGAAGCTGCTCATTGCAAGGCCTGGAGTTGGGTCAAGGAGGTTTGTTATCTAAACCACTGTTCCCTATCCTAGTTGCGTGTTAAAATCATGTGGAGGGCTTTTTAAATCCTTATACCCAGTAGAGTTCTTCATGCAAGCATGAAGACCTGCATCCAACCTTGAACACCCATTTAAATCTAGGCACAGCCGTATAGACCTGTAATATCAGAGCTGGGGAGGCAGAGACAGGAGGATCCCAGGAACTTGCCAGTTGTCAGTTTCAGATTCAATGAGAAACACTCTCAAAAAATATGGCAGGGATTGATGGAGGAAGACACCAATATCAGCTTCTGCCTACACACATGTGCACATGAACCTGCACACACAGATGAACACATATATACATGCACGCAAGCAAAATCTTTTTACCTACACAACTTCAGTTCTCCATTGCTGGGTGTCTCAGGCGATGCTCCTTCTGTAGCCAGATATGAAAACTGGTAAGTACTGAATTGTATGATTTACATAAACAGTGCAATAGATTTCAGCAACTTGAGAGGGGATACATGTAATTTCAATTCAATTTAATTGAGAAGGAAACTGAGGCAGAGAGCAGGGGCACAAACAGTAGATGGGGGACCAGCATGCACAATGCAGAGTAAACTGTAGTCTGCCTGAACCAACATTACATTGATGCACCTATTGTGTGGAGGGTTATCATCCAGGGATGGTGGCTTCTCTGGTGGTAGAGGGACTCCAGGGACTCCACAGGCTCCCAGGGGATGCTGTGTGCATCTTGGGAACAGGGCAGAAAAGGACTCCAGGCCTGCTCTGTGGGAAAGCTTACCCAAGAAGGTCCATCCTGATACTTTGTTTTGGAAGTACAGCAAGTAAAAAG